>NC_143443.1:14310600-14618500 GCF_987193195.1 Phasianus colchicus
ACATTTTCAAAATAATTGCTTTTTTATCCTCAAGAAATATGTTCTGACACAAATTAATTGAAATGGACCATCTAATTATTTTAAAACAAGAAAACAAAACTTTTTTAAAAAATGCCTGAAATTCAGGCAAATCAGCCCAATATTTGTGCAGCACAGATTCATGCAAAGCTTCACAGAACACAAGGTCAGACCTGAGGAGAATGTGAGAGGAAGGGAAAATGCTAAGTACCCCACAGTGATAGAAAAAAATAGAGAATGAACAGAAAGTTGACTTGGGCCCAAGCAGCAAGCTTTTAGTTTTACTGAGCCCTGTGGCTGTAACACAAGGGAGATACTTTACAAATGCAAAAAATGAATTTGATTTCTTTTTCTCAAAAACATTGAATGCTTTTCCAAGTCACTCAATCTTCAAAGGTCATTCACCTGCTTTAACTTTTAGACATTCTAGGCATTCATTTATTTGCTGTCAGGCCTTCCAGTTGTTTTTGTAAGTATGTAGAAACAAGAATGATAGTATGAGGAATTAGGAACAATAAATCATTTACCTTTTGTGAACTGTTAAAGCCAAAAGCAGAAAAGAATGCATTTGAGGGTTTTGTGACCCATTATAAACTAAATTTAGTTACAATTTTATAATGATAAGCTTAATGAAGGACAGGAATGGTGGGAGTTATAGATAGACTTTTTGTTCTTCACGCTTGCTTTTGGTGAAACGGAACAATTGTTTCTACTGAATATGCTCCAGCCTGTGAAGTTTCTGACACAGGAATCAGAGAAGATCAGCTGGAAGATAAGTGTAAGGGACCATCTAAGTCACTAAGTTCTCCCGGAGCAGCAAAGTATGTAACTCCAAGAGATCTACTTGAGCTTTCACCGTGTCCTTCCAACATAAAACCCAGTGCCATGCAGCAAACAAATCGCTGTCAGTATGGAAGAGCTCAAGCTAAAAAATGCAACGTGATGCAGAAGAACTGAAGAGCTGCAGCTGTTAATGTCAACATGGAGGAATCCGTGCCTACTACCATTCAATCTGCTTGTTGTGGCTGCAGCTCCCAGAAAGCCCGACTACAGGTGGGATTCAAGGCAAAAGGTCAAGACTCCTTAAACCAGTGCAGTGGGAACAATAGAAAGAGGCTCATACAGCCAACAGATAAACAAGAAAACTTTAGTTGTGCTACAGCTGCAAGAGACTGAGACATGTCCGGTCCTCACACAGGCTAACCCCCTTTCAGCCAGTTCTAGCAATAGGTGCACACATGAAGCGTCATTCCAGTGGTGACAGAACACAAATTCCCACTCTCGTGTCAGTATGCTCAGGCCCTCTGACAGCCAATTTCCCAGGGTCCTCACACTCTGAAACCCCTCCTTTCCATTCTCATCCTTTTCTATGGCAATTCCTGCTGGTCTATTTTCTCCATTATAAGAATTCGAAGGAGAGATGAGTACGGCAGGCATCTGTTACAGTCTTGTCTCGCTCCATGTCTGTATCACTATCCTGTATCCATTTCTTTTGTCTTGCTTATTTTGACCTATATGTTTCTGAGCACCTAATGGGAAGACTGTACCTCTCTATAAGTTCCCCTGACGGAAAAAGCAATTTGCCCTGATCATCACCCTCCCTTTGTGGGTAGCACTGCTAAAAGAAAGGTAGCCTTTGCATTCAGGGAGATGAATTACCTCTTTGCTCTGCTCCCTGCACAGGGATTCCAAAAAATGATGATATTTTCCTCTGGACACCCAGAGCATGAAGTGGTCCCTCAGACTGAATGAAATTACTGAACAGCACAAAATTAAATCCACATCCAGTCTGTGGCAATGGTGTTGGAATTACACACCTATTCTAGAGCCGAGAAGAATCAGAGCAGGGAAACTAAGACTGAATTATTGCAAGTATCCTGCACAGACAAGTGCTGCGACATGTCAAGTCTCACTGGCGTGTTGGTAGGAAGGTGGGAGAAGGGGGAGTATGTGGAGAAGTGAGAGTAGAGGAGGGGAAGGAAAGCAGTCAACAGGGAGAGGATGTTGGAAAAATTTGCAGTGAAGGTGATAGGAATACAAAGATGTGAAGTTTGCATCCCAGGCCAAGGGAGCTGCATAAATGTTCAGTGTAAACTAGCAGTCAAGCTGATGTGTGATAAAGTGCAGCCTGCTGTAAATACACTTCAGGGCTCTCAAAGCAGCTGGGATGAAACTTGTAATTTGGAAGATGGGAGGGAGTAAAAGAAAAAAGAGAAAAGAAAAAAAAAAAATGCACTGCAAGCTTTTTCTCACATAATCTGTTACTGGAAAATTGAGAAGCTTGTCCAAGTCCGTGGGAATAAGCTGATGAGCTGATACTTAATAATAAACCATATTGTGTCATGGTGCGGAGTCATCTAGATCCATTCAGGCCACAAACTATATTACTTTATACAGCCCTGGCTGACATACATTTAAAGCCCTCTACACATTAAGGAGCCATTAGGCTGACAGATTAAAAGTTATCTTGGAGCTAATGTTTCCATTATGCGTATCCTGGCAGTGGAACAATCAACACACTGTTCCTCAGATGTCATACTTTGTTTAAAAAAGGGTAGGGGGGAGAAAAGGGGGAAAGGAGGGTATCTCTCCCTCCTTGAATGACATTGACATGATCAGCTTTGATCTGGCCATGTGCTGTCTACAGAATCTTTACTGTTGGCTAAAATAGGAGCATTTAGGGCATATTACTTTAAATCATTAACCAGTCCCATACTCCTCTGGGTATCACTGTTACACTTTAAGGTCCCACACTTGGGATTTCTTTGGAATCTTTCCATGCTTATTGTAACCATCATCAGAGAAATATGCTGGGGGTGGGGTGGAGGGGTCTCACTCTGAAGAAAATGAAGCAAGAAGTACCAAATGTAAAAACTGAATGTTTTTCTTGTGTGTGGTTTTTTTTTTTTTTTTTCTCTCTCTCTCTGTCCTTACCATGCTCACTCTTTGAGATAGTGACAGGGATTGACTTTAATGCAGGCTTTACAACAAAATATTTCTTACTGAATGTCCTGAAATTTTTAAGCAGATGTTTCTAAATCCTCAGGCACATAAATTGTATATGCAATTTTAAGGAAACGCAAATACACAGGAAATATCCTACAAGCACACCCAATATAACAGGTAAAATCATACTTAAATTCATATATAGGGAATTCCGCTCTTGAGGGGGATGGAGGAAAAGACAGGTGGGTTAACAGTTCTTTTCGTCTTTTGAACATTTCCTCATAGATCCCATTTGCTTATATGTTAGTCTAAATAAAAGCAGTAGAAGGCTGACCAAAAAACTGTAAGGACCCAATACCAACCGGACTGCGACTGCTAAATATCCCCCTCGTCTTTCAAGCTGTGTCGGAGCAGCTCCATCGCTCCCTGCTGACGGCAAGTACCCGCCGAGGACCAGCAGCGGCCCCAGCCAGCAGCTGGCAGCAGCAGCACTAGAGGGCAGCATGCATTTGTCTAACGAACGGACCGCGCCAGCTAGCGAAATACTCCACTGTGGCAATTAAAGCAATACTGTTTGTTGGTTTTGCAGCCAATTTCTTGTTCTGTCACGATCAAAGCTTGTGTTCATGCTTTCAGACTCTCGCCCAGGAGTCTGACTGCTGGTGGACTAAACTCGGCGAGCATCAGATTGTGTACACAGATGGCTGCAAAGAGGATGTCACCATGTAGTGGTCTGAACAAAAGACTCAAACTGTATGGGAGGGAGGTGATGGCCGAGCACACCTCAAGTTCCCAGAGCATGGGGTGACACTTGTTGGCCTCGCGAAACATAAATGTCAGGGCTCTTTGGAACCATCTTTCTATTGCTTTCAATAATGCACCAGTGTGACCATTGAAATGATGCTAAGAGACACTTTTATTATATTTGGAATGGTGGGCAAGGAGGTTGTAAAATCCTATCTCTACTGTATATTAAAGTTCAGCTGTTCAGCATACATTCACCACACTAACAGAATATTTTCAGTTAATTTGGCTAACATATGCAAAAATGGCATTTCTGTAGGCTGCTCTATACTTTGGGTTACATTCTACTAATAATATGCACATTAATCAGCAATGGAATTAAACCATAAAGAATGACAGAGTCATTAAGAAAACAAAAAGTGAGTATAATTATATTGTACTTCACAAACTTTAACCATGCATAGATTGTGTTAGGAATAAAATGTGAGGGGAAAAATAGGAAGGAAAAAAAAAAAAAAAAAAAAAAAGGAAGCAAGTTCTTTCAGTAACTATGATAGAATTAAACAAATGTACCATGATTTATGGGACAGAAAGCAAACATTTGGAATAATTGTTTGGAAAGCCTGCAAGCATTCCAATAAAATTACAAATTCATATATGAAAAAAAAAATTGAGTAGTAGAGCTCTTCTGGAGAGTTTAGACACGAATTTGGCTCATCTCATGAGTAAAACTTGCTTTTGGACCTCAAATGTGTTCCTGCTGGAGAAGTTCACATTAGGGGAAAAAAAAAAAAAAAAAAAAAAAAAGCCATACAAAATTCAGTCTGGCTCAACTGGTTCAAAATTTCTCAAGAGAGTCGTGTGAAATAAAGACAAGTTGCTTTTCATTTTAAAAGCTGGGAAAGAAAGTCTCTCAAATAAAATTAAAGAGGTTAATGAAATAGTGCTGCTGTCACATTATGATACAGTTAAGGGAAACTTCTTTGCATGCCATCACTTGGTCCTTCCATAACTCCTTCCCCGGAAACAAAGGAAACATTTAACAAATCGCTAATGATAGGATTGCTATGATTCTTTCTAAAGGAGAACTAAGCATTCTTAAGGAGCTGATACTACAAGGACCTGATTCCCTTGATTTGCAGCGCAAGCTGAAGGCATTTAGCATTCTGTGAGATACATTCAGACCCCACACGGCCAGTGAAATCTTTTCTCTCTTCTGTTGCTGTTGCTCTGTACCATCAAATGAAATCAAAAATGCATCTGGATGCAAGCAGCCAAAATGTTCAGCAAATACCTAGTTCTACGGACCAAGCCTCATCTTGTCTCTTAATATAATTTAGTTCTCTGCAATATCATATGTACACCACCATCTGCTACGCCAAATACTTGCTGGTCATAGTCTAATTCACGAACACTGGCCGCCCCTAGTACTGAATGCCAAAATATTGTCATTGTTTCTTACCTCCAATTCTTCCCCCCCCCCCCTTCCTTAGCTTCCTTTTCAAAACATGCTAATGAGAAAGGGGCTGAAGTTTAAATCACAAAGGACAGCAGAATGCAGTTTACAAGAGTACTTTTAGCCTCTATGGAAGCTTTTGCTAAAGATAAAAGATAGGAGGCTAAGGAATAGCTCAAGTGAGGCACATTAAAACCTCTCCATTAGGGTCAGAGTCATTAAAGTTTAGTCAAAGCACCAAAGACTTTCTAACAAGTATTATGCTTAGTAAACGTTTTCCACTGGAGCACGGATATTGGTGAGAGCTTTTGGAGTGTGTCAGTTAATCAGTATTCACCCACTTTGACAGCTTGAAATATTACTCACTTATTTGGCTGGTTCAAATTTGTCAGACTTGACTATGTTGTAAGTTAACATGTCCCCGTGTTAAAAAGGAGCCAACTGGCAAATGTGCACATTGGACCTAATAAAACACATCTGGCCAAACAATCAAGCAACACTGATCACTGTATCACTCACAAGCACAAATTAACAGCAACTGTCTCTGAGACTACCAAGGTAAACAGGAAGCAATAACCTGCTGCCACTTCTGTACCAAATGCCCTTTAAATGGTTAACTGAAAAGATAAAGACTCTACAGCATTCTGTTTCCAAGACATTCAATTGCTTGGTTAAAGCTACATAAACGTTTTAGATTGCCTGGGTCTTTTACTGATACAAGAGGAAAAAATGCTCTGAACAGAAGCCGTCCCCCAATCCAGAGAAGGGTTTTCTGCCAAGGAAGCCCCATCTGTCACAGGAAGGCCACTTAGTCAATAGCTTTCACGGGTAATGCTCTTCACCTTTGCTCTCACAATGGCTTCCACTGAAACACAGAACCAGAAAGTGCTCTGCAGGTATCAGTCCTTCAATAGCCATCCCATGGATGAGCTAGAGAGCTGGTCGCATACAGCCCGTGTGGTTAAACACATCCAAGAACAGGGTACGACATTGCTGCTGTCAAACCTGGGGCAGCCCTGAGCTGGTTTTGTCCTGGAAGAGGTAATGCTAAAAGCTGTGCTATTAGTCACAGTAACTTCCATCACAACCTTTGTACTCTCTGACAGCAGCAATGCACAACACAACTGCTCAGCTGAAGACCTCAAAGATCTCAGAACAATAACAAAAAATGATTCAAGAAAGATCTTTTTCAAGGATAAGGGAAGTTTAACCACTTACGTGTGTGCAGCAAACCCCCCTGGTCCTTTCCTCCTGGGAAGCAGCTACATGCTACTGAAATACTTCAGTCTTTGCGTTAAAAAAATGCTTGACTTCCCTGTTGGCATCTCTGCTGAAGACAGACGCTCACCCTACTCAGAAAACATCAAATGTGGCTTCCTGCTAGCCACGGCTGGAGTGCAGCTGAATACTGAAGGCAAGAGGAGGAGAGGTCGTCAAGGAAGCAGTAGTTAACAGGGCAAAGTGAGTGTTATAATCCCCAAATTGCAGTTGGACTGAACGTTTTCAGACAATTTGCCTGTCTAAACCAAGACAGTATCATTTTTCTTTCTTCTAGGAGAGGGTTAAGAATAATCTGAAGCTGGAAAATGGTTGCTGTTGATACTAGTGAGGCCTTCTCTTTAACTAGATCCTTCAGGAAAAAACAAATTAATCAACAGCCAGCTGAAGTGGGTTTAATGATTGCATTCTGCATACAATCAGCTTTTCCCTTTTCAAGGGCCATCAATATGTCAAGGGAAGACATATCTGAAGGATATAGCTCTTAACATCAAGGTTATCTATTCTCCACAAGGCTCCCACTCCTTACTGGGCTGATACTTTACACTGCCTGTGTCTAACATTTTCATCAACTCTGCAATCAATCAAGGTAATAATGTTGTGCAAAAAATCAATTAACAACGCAATTAAACTTTCCTTATTATCTCAAAGGGCTGAAATAATACCTAAAGGGAAGATAGACTCACTGAATGCAGACATCCATAACCCAATGTGAAAGTGAATTATGAGGTTAGACAGATGCAGGCATGTACTGGCGCTGTTATTTTCAAAGGGATATATCTCATCCAGGCAGTGTATCAGTCACCACCAATCCCATACCCTAAAATTCCGAATTACTTTTAAGAAATATACGATGTGCAATATCCATTTCATATTCTCTTTTAGAGATAAACCCCCCAAAATCTGAACAGGAGTATTATTCAAAGACAAAATGATCTTTCAAAGAGAACATAAAATATAAAAGCTATAATAACATTTACATCTGTATACCACCCATGTCTGTAAATGCGGGTCATCAATTATACATAATCTGTAGTGAATAAGAAACAGAAGAAGCAGCACATTTAAAGCCCAAAGGCTCATATTTGCAAATACCTTGCATCAAGTATGCTGAAGGAAGAGCCCCAAAATAAACAAATGCAGTAACAACAGTGAGGACTGAAGTATCACTCACTGAAAATAAGACAGAGTACCCATATTATTTTGTAATTACATTTAACCCTCATGGAAACATCATTCCCAAGAGCTGAGAGTTTTAAAGTGCATTGAAGGAAGACAATTAACCCCTTGCTGCTGGGAGGATTTGTCTTTTTGCATAAAGATGTTTAAGGATCAGAGCACTCAGCACACCAACACAATGGAGTTAATACAGTTAGGAGCCGAGGTACAATAGTCATGTGTCAGAGCTGCATAGATAAGGATTTGCAGGAGAAGGAAGAAAAGTAGAGAAAGAATATACCTAAAATCAACTACCATAGAGTTATCTTGCCAGTCCCCAGGGTCAAACAAAAAATGCTTCTATACAAAGAAAATGCGACCACACGAGGTGGTTTTTTTTATTGTTGCTGATATTTTTTTTGACACCTATCATTTTCTATCACACAACCTGAGCATCCCCTCACAGCCCCCCTTATTCATTTCTCAACACACACATACTCTGCCTCAAGCCTCCGTTGTTTTGATTCAACACAGAAAAAAGATAATGAAACTAGAAAAAAACATTTAAGGAAAAGGAAATCTATGGCAATGACAAGCTAGGATCACATCCTGCAGTAAGCTCCGGAAAATTCAGAAAAGGAAGAGGTTTCCCTTACACACTGCACTTTGAATTCCTCCATTAAAGGAATCTCTGTGACTGTGTTAGCAGAGGTGTTCTACAAAGCAGTTCTCCCAGCAGGATTTGCTTAAGCGCATAACAGCTGCAGTTTACAAATGGTCTATTCTTACACTTAGCTCACATAGTGCAAGAGGCTTATTTGGACCAAGATTTTTTTTTTTTTTTTTTTTTTTTTTAAATTTAAATTCTCTCTGGTTTTGTCTTTGTTTTGCACTTCCTGCTCTCCTCCTTGCTGCCTCCCATGCTGTGGAGTCAGTCATGGGTGAGACACAAATACATGAATTTGAAACTAAATCTTGCACAGTTTTTGAAACCTTACACACTTTTTCTGCATAGGTTTGGGGCATTAGTATTATTCCACGATTAGAGAATTCAACCATTACTATTTTAACCTTAAGGAACATAATTAATATGTTTTCATTTTCAATGACTTCATTGTGTGTCTATCAACTGGAACCACTCCTGCTGTGTATTTGATTCCACTGATGATGGGGTGTGTTGGATTTTAAATGATGTGCTAGCACTTCTGTTCCCTATATACTCTAGTTTATGCGTTATTCATGACTTGCATTTGGAGACATGGATGATACACAGATGTAAATGTTATTAAAGCTTTTGTGTTTTAGATTCATTGTGAAAGACTTCTTTGTTTTCACATAATTCTCTTAACCATCACAAATAACCAGCAATACATGACATTGTCTTGAGACTTTTTTCTTTCCTGTTAAGCTCCTTTTTTAAGAGATTTTTTTCCCCTCCCTAATGCTCTCCATCAAAATAAAATACAGGATGAACTGACAGACAGCAGAGTTACACCTGCAGGAGAACTTACAAGTAAACCATTTTTTTTTTTTTTTTGTCATAGACTCATTACACAGAACCAAAACCAAAATATATTTCATTTTTGAATAGCTGTCAGTGCTGTAGATCCCAGTTCGAGAGGGTTGTGACTGGCATCACCCTCAAACACCACATTCATATTTCTCAGGAATTCAGCATGAACATGATATAGAAAAAGGCAAACTGCCAATCTATGTCTCCCTAACTTCTTTTTCATTTAGATTCAAGTCATTTTAGATCAACAGTTTTATATAATTTCAAAAATATGTATAACTATATAACAGACAGATCGTGCATCTTTTTTGCATCAGTGTTATGAAAAAGTTAAACACCAGTATTTACATAAACGTGCAAAACACATCAGCTTTGCAAAGCATTATCCAGCCAGTCTTAGGCTTTTCTTTTTTTTTTTTTGGTGAACAGATAAAGCACCATTACATTTTTTCATCATCATTTATTTAAGGCAAAGGGTGAGCAGGCAGATTTGTGTTCCTGAACTGGTAAATCTTCAAGACACTTGTGGGAGGCCACTGTATTTAGGTATGTAGATGCAGCCACGTAACTTTGAACTGAAAGAAACATGCTCTAAAAATGCCACTTTTAATAACCAATAATTCTATCATTGGGCCATTTTTTCACACATCCTCATATAGTTTCTTTCAATTAAGTTGAACCTCATCTCTAATGTGAAATTTTAGAGTTCTCAATATTTTTGCATTACAAAAAAAAAAATAATCTTTTTTTCAGATTTTTTTTATTCCACTATTTTATTCATTAAGCCTATAATACATTGCAGCAGCTTCTCTGTAGAAGTTAAATACAGAGAAATCACAATAAAAACAATTTATTTGTCTGAAATTTAAATTTCTTATAAAAATCTAGGAGCAGTTTACTTAGATCATACAATGGATTGACCAAGAAAATAGAGTGTCTTCTGCTGTAGGAGTAGGGTGCTTGTACTAATCAACATACCATTTTACAAAAGATTCATATTTGTTGTGAATAGTTACTGAAAAGGGAGTGTTCTGTCTGACAGTGAGAATCAAACTAATGTTACCCACTCTTTACCTGTAAATTTCTGCTAGCACCACTTCTGTCCAATGCTATCTTGTTAATATTTTGCTATAGATACCTGCTGTTTTATTTCACACATCACTGAAGATTACCTGCAACACTGCTTTTGAGCTTTATGAAACTGAAGACAATTTTTGAAACTGAACCAAACTTTAGTATAATACATTAGGACATTGCAATCCTGCTTCTTGGTCTTTGATGCTTCATTATAACAATTACCAGGTTCCAACTTTCCTTTTCAGCAGTCTTATCAAAGTCAGCTCAGATCTATGCAATAGACCATTTCCAATGGGCAGTAAACAGTATACATTGGTTCATCTGCCTTGCATTGCATTCCAGGTAAATCCTAGCCATACTGTGGTGTGGCAGTGTAATGGAAGGAGCAACACACTGCCTACAACAGGATGTATGATTATGAGAAAGATTAAACATCATCAGATTTGGCCACACTGGTTCCTTGAGATTGGGAAGCTACTCAGATTGGGGCAAGTGACATGGGTCAGAGAAAGGAGATTTCTATTCAGTGCCACACTGAGTTCTTTTGCCTTTGCAGACTGTCTGGCCAACGTTTTCTTTTCATTCTTTTGCTTTACATGTTGTAAACATATTTATTTATGAGTTTGCTTAAAAATGCAAATAGTTCATCTTCCATGGAGTAGACAAGATTAACATTTCCAGATGCTTCTTTAACAATTATTTTATCATCAGGAAGCAGTGTATAATGCCTTATAAATATGACACCATCACTCTATAACATTATTTAACAGGATCTGGCTTTATTCAGTGTCAGTAGCCATCTTATCTGAAGTAGAACCTGATGCCAACATAACAAGCTGATGCTGAGACTAACACTACTGTTAAAATAAAATTACCTACCTGACAAACAGAAGTGAGGTACATCTGTAGAAATATGAAATTTCTGCCACTCCCCTAATACATCTGTCTGCCTTATGCAGTCATTGGTGAAGTCAATACAGTATGTTTGAAGATGTATCATGGAGTGGGATGCCAGGCATCAAACCTCTAGCAGATGGCTCACTGTACTATTAAGAGCAATGATTTAAAAGAATATTTGAAAGAGATGGTAAGCTTAAGAGATGATCAGCTTAACTAGTCACAAGAGAAACAAACCCACAGACTTGAGACTATTCTCCTTTTCTGAAATGCTTCTACAGCACACACTGCCAGAAGTTTCAGGAGATCATTCTAGACACTCAAGGGTCCACTCAGGTAAGATTAGCTAAGAGGACAATAAAAAAAGATTACATAAAGATGCTAAAAAAAGATCTTCTCTTTTTCTTCCACTTACTAGGATTTTGTTTAATTTGGAAGAAGGTTGTCTTCTTATAGGACCAAATGATGACAATGATTTTTTTTTTTTTTTTTTTTGCCTTTAAATATCTGCAGAAAAATTCCTGTGGGCTTTTGCATAGCCAAGCAACTGTGTAAGCTTGGTGAATCTGGCAGTCTTGGATAGCATCCTTCCCCATTTATAGCAATGATGGGTAAGTCCTGGACACACATGGCTCTAAGATTTATTGACTTCAAGTGCAATTAATATCCAAGCCTCTGGGAAGCTTGTATAAAGCTATTAGTCTGTTCAAAGGAGGGGGAAAAAAAAATCATCAAATGGTTGTTCTGAAAGTTATTTTTTCTGTTTTTCTTTGTCTCAAAAAGAAAGAAGTGTGTGTGGGGGGGGGGGGGGACGAGGGGGGGACGACTTTGTAATTATAAATCTTCTGAAATTGTAACTCAGGAAAAGACTTTTCAAATAAAACGTTTCCCAGAAAAGAATATTTGGCAGTGGTTGGCTCTTGTTTTCCCTAATAACCATTAAAAGTCTGCCCTAGTAAACCATTTTACTGCAACGTTTGAAATGGTAGAGTTTACATTTTATTTAATGAATAGTTGCAGAGCATTAAAGCAACATCTCGTCGGCAAAACAGCTCCTTATCCTCGCTTTGTCTCAATTGGTTTTTTTACATTTCATTTTCAATGACATGTCAGCCGTCTCTCACCAACCTCAAAGGAAAGTTGAATGCGGGGCTTACAAAGTTAAGCTGACATTTGCTCTCTTCCAATAAAAAATATTTAGTCCATTAAACATAAATACCTGTCATTATGATACATGGACTGGGTACAAGCCTCCCGTTTCCCTCTGATGTTTATTACATCCAAACAACTGCAGTGCCTGCATGTTTTCAACTTTAGTGTATTGATTAAACTTTTAAATGGCTGCCATATAACCCAGGGACATCAGGAAGATTAATTTGCGTCAATGTTCATCTGTAATTCATTAGCCATTTATTCTTTACAACCACATGGGCTATCAAGAAAATGCAGGCCATTTTTCACTCTGCACAGGCTTGGGAACAGATCCTGAAATTTGTGCTGCATACAAATAAGCTCCCCAGGCCCGGCCACTTAAACTGCTTGGTTTTTCAAAAGTTAAAGTTGGGAATAATAGCGGGAAAAAAAAAAGGAACATAAAAAACCAGAAATGGACAAAATATATGTCCTCAGGGTACAAGGGATTTAACTGAGTTTGTCCACTGTCTTTTCATCCATGGATTATGGTTTCTTATTTCAGTCAGATTAAAATAACTGAAACTTGTTTCTGTGCAAAGGCCATAAATAAAATGAGTTGCACCCCCTTCTAATATCTTCTAAGATGCAGTTACTCAGAGAAAGCTCAAAAGTGGCAGTGAAGTATAAAAAGCTCATGCCTTAAGGAGGTTGTAGCTGTGAATCTAGGAAAAGGATACGGTTTTAACCAACTCTCACATTTATTGTGGATTCCAGTCCTGCATTTATTTGGTAAAATGCCCAGCTAAATATTGGTATGTTTCCTTAGGGTAGAGGTAAGCCATCTGGCTCCTTGATTTGCCCTGCTGACCCCTTGGCACAGTATGAAGTGCATATTAAATAAGGAAAAGGAAAGAGAACAGCTATAAAACAAAACAACAACAACAACAAAAAAATGCACATGAATTTTACAATTACAACACAGAAAGATCAATGAAATGCATCCTGGTTTCCTTCCTCTTTTCCACCTATACATAAAATAGTGTCACAATGTAATCTAAACTCATAGGGGTATGACATTAGAGTCCTTGGCAGTAATTTAGATCCAAAAAAACCCAAAGATCTCATGTAAGACAAAGTTAACTGGTTCCCTGTTGCACCCTGTAACAATAAAATCTCCAGGTGGGCTTAATACATCATCTAGGATATCTGCCTACAGCAACAGTCTCTATGCAGCCATCTTAAAACATGGATTTATGCATATATATGAAAGAAAGGAAGTATGAAACAATTTGCTCCTGGTATCAGTGATTAACCTACTATTGGATATCAACCCAGGTGAGGAGAAACATGGAGAGAGCACCTGAAACTGGCATTAACCCTAGCATGGTATAACCCATGGCAAAGCTGCAAAAGAGGCCACACAGTAAGCTGCATAAGAATGTAGCTTCAGAAAGTCTGGAGAAGTGGACAATCAAAAGTATAGCACACCTGCATGTGAATGACAAAACATCCGCTGTGAAGGTGTTGCAATTCCTGATGAACTCCTTGCTAGTGCAAAGCTGATGTGACGCTCAACCTGCTCACGCAGCCTTGCCTGGGTTCCTCACAGCTCACGAGCCATGAACCCGTCACAGGATGCTCTCTGAGGCACAAGGGGGAACAAACTCTAACAAAGTTCAAGGGGAGCAGAGGAGGTGATGTTGGGCCCAAACAGCTTCCTTTGTGAAGCAGCACAAGATTTTAGCCTATATCCTCTAGTAGCAGAGCTTCAAAGAAATAAGTGCTTCCCTGCAGTTATATAACCAGACAAAAAATGCCATTTGGTACATGGCGTGGCAGATTGCACACCACTATATAGATATATATATAGGCAATCTGCAGGTGGCATTGCTAAGAAACGTTTCTGTCAGTTGACTGTTTTGTAAGTGCCCAAAACTAAGTGACCTAAAAATAAATTACCAGACAGGCAGGGATACACTCAAAGTGAATGCAGGATAAAATTTTGTGTTTTATTACATGCTTGAAAGAAGTTGGTGCAAGCACAGGAACTTCGGTTTTTTTGACCACGGGGCAATTTACTCTGCGCCTGGCATGATGGCTGCGGATGGAAGTAGCCTGTCTCCAAGGGGTAAGAGGATCCTAGCCCAGGAACTGGCAGGGCTCATTGAAAGGTGTTTAAACTAGGTATGAAGGGGGAAGGGGACAGAATGAGGGCCACTGGGGTTGAGCGGGTAGTTCGTGGCTCAAAATGGAGTTCGATGGGTGAAAAGGGTGGAGTTCAAAGGGATGGAGAGAGGCAGGGGGGTGCTGCTTCCCTAAAGTGTCTATACACTAATGCGCGCAGCATGGGAAATAAACAGGAAGAGTTGGAGATCTGTGTGCGGTCGCAAGGCCATGATCTCATTGCGATCACGGAGACGTGGTGGGACAGCTCGCATGACTGGAATGTTGTCATGGAGGGCTATGTGCTTTTTAGGAAAGATCGGCTGGCGAGGCGGGGTGGTGGAGTTGCTCTTTATGTGAGAGAGCAGCTAGAATGTATTGAACTCCACCTGGGGGAGGGTGATGTAGCAGTGGAGAGCTTGTGGGTGAGAATCAAGGGGCAGGCTGGTATGGGTGACACCGTTGTGGGTGTGTACTACAGGCCCCCTGATCAGGAGGAGGAGGTTGACGAGGCCTTCCACAAGCAACTGAAAGTAGCGTCGCAATCCCAGGCGCTGGTGCTTATGGGGGACTTCAATTATCCAGATATTTGCTGGAAAAGCAACGTGGCCAGGCATGCGCAGTCCAGACGGTTCCTGCAATGTGTCGAAGACAACTTTCTGATGCAGATGGTGGAGGAACCAACGAGGGGAGGGGTGTTACTGGACCTTATTCTCACAAATAAGGACGGGTTTGTTAAGGAAGTAAAAGTTGGGGGTAGCTTGGGTTGTAGTGACCACGAGATGGTGGAGTTCAAGATCTTGAGTGGAAGGAGCAAAGCAAAAAGTAGGATTGCTACCCTGGACTTTAGGAGAGCCAACTTTGATCTCTTCCGGGACCTACTTGGAGCTATCCCGTGGGCTAGGGTGTTAGAAGGTAAGGGGGCCTGTGAGAGCTGGTTGGCATTTAAACAGCTCTTCTTCCAAGCCCAGGATCGGTGCGTCCCTGTGAGCAAGAAATCAGGAAAGGGTGGCAGGAGACCTGTGTGGATGAGCAAGGAGCTCATGCACAAACTCAAAGGGAAAAAGAAGGTCCATGAAATGTGGAAAAAGGGTCTGACCACTCGGGAAGAATATAGAAATGTTGTCAGGGCCTGCAGGGATGCGACGAGGAAGGCTAAAGCCCACCTGGAATTGAATCTAGCAAAGGTGGTAAAGGATAATAAAAAAGGTTTTTTTAAGTATGTTAACAGTAAAAGGAAGACTAGGGAGAATGTAGGTCCCCTACTAAGTGAGGGGGGTGTTCTGGTAACGGGGGATGCTGAGAAGGCGGAGATACTGAACGCCTTCTTTGCTTCTGTCTTCAGTGAAAAAGCTCCCCCTCGGGAATCCCAGGCCCTGGTGGTTAGTGAGAAGGTCTGGGGAATGGAAGACTTCCCTTTAGTCAGGGAAGAGGCGGTCCGAGAGCGCCTAGGCAACACCAATGTTCATAAATCCATGGGACCCGATGGGGTGCATCCACGGGTGCTGAGGGAGCTGGCAGAGGTGATTGCTGAACCGCTCTCTATCATCTTTGAGAGGTCTTGGAGAATGGGGGAGGTGCCTGAAGACTGGAGGATAGCCAATGTCACTCCGGTCTTCAAAAAGGGCAAGAAGGAAGATCCAGGTAATTACAGGCCAGTCAGCCTCACCTCTGTCCCTGGAAAGGTGATGGAACAGATTGTGCTGGATGCCATCTCCAGACAACTGGAAGAAAAGGAGGTTATCAGGAGTAGTCAGCACGGGTTCACCAGGGGGAGGTCGTGCTTGACCAACCTGGTAGCCTTCTATGATGTTGTCACTGGCTGGGTGGATGGGGGGAGAGCAGTGGATGTAGTCTACCTTGATTTCAGCAAGGCATTTGACACTGTCTCCCACGACATCCTTATAACGAAGCTGAGGAAGTGCGGGATAGATGAGTGGACAGTGAGGTGGGTTGAGAACTGGCTGACTGGCAGAGCACAGAGGGTTGTCATTGGCGGTGCAGAGTCTGGTTGGAGACCTGTAACCAGCGGTGTTCCCCAGGGGTCGGTGCTGGGACCGGTCCTGTTCAACATCTTCATCAATGACCTTGATGAGGGGGTAGTGGCCACCCTCAGCAAGTTTGCTGATGATACGAAGTTGGGAGGATTGGCTGACACGCCCGAAGGCTGTGCTGCCATTCAGCGAGACCTGGACAGGCTGGAGAGCTGGGCAGTAAGGAACCAGATGAAGTTTAACAAAAGCAAGTGTAGAGTCTTGCACCTAGGGAGGAATAATTCCATGCACCGGTACAGGTTGGGGGATGACCTGCTGGAGAGGAGCTCTGCAGAGAGGGACCTGGGTGTCCTGGTGGACGACAGGTTGGCCATGAGCCAGCAGTGTGCCCTTGTGGCCAAAAAGGCCAATGGCATTCTGGGGTGCATTAAAAGGAGCGTGGCCAGCAGGTCGAGGGAGGTGATCCTCCCCCTCTACTCTGCCCTGGTAAGGCCTCATCTGGAGTACTGTGTCCAGTTCTGGGCTCCCCAGTACAAAAAAGACAGGGATCTCTTGGAAAGAGTCCAGCGGAGAGCCACAAAGATGGTGAAGGGCCTGGAGCATCTCCCCTATGAGGAAAGGCTAAGTGAGCTGGGTCTGTTTAGCCTTGAGAAGAGAAGACTGAGAGGGGACCTGATCCAGGTCTATAAATATCTAAGGTGTGGGGGGCAAAGTGGCGAGGCCAGACTCTTTTCAGCAGTGTGCGGAGACAGGACAAGGGGAAATGGCCAGAAGCTGGAGCATAGGAAGTTCCGCACCAATGTGCGCAAGAACTTCTTTACAGTGAGGGTGACGGAGCACTGGAACAGGCTGCCCAGGGAGGTTGTGGAGTCTCCTTCTCTGGAGATATTCAAGACCCGCCTGGACGCCTACCTGTGCGACCTGGTGTAGGGATCCTGCTTTGGCAGGGGGGTTGGACTCGATGATCTCTGGAGGTCCCTTCCAACCCCTACGATTCTGTGATTCTGTGATTCTGTGAAATTTAGACTGAGTTCACCAAAAGATTCATTGTGGTTCATCAATCTCACAAGCAAGCCTGAGCTGATTTGTGGTTTCGTTTTGCACAAATACTTACTTCTAATAGGCAGGAGAAAATTAAATGTGTTTTGGTCAGATATTTGGATTCCTTTGAATTTGAAAGTTGAGTCAAAAAGAATGTTGGGAAATGAGCCAGTTACAAAGTCATATGGACAAGGAAAACAAAGTCTATTTATCCAAATCTGGATAGTTTTATGCTGTACATGTAACTCAAATCACTCTGGTCTGCATTTTGCCTCACTCTGTAAGGAAAAGATGAATTTCAACTTCATGTTTTTTATTTTATTTTGGTTTTATCAGCTTTAGTAAGACCTTCAAAATAATTTAAATGTAATCTGTTTGCAGTGAAATAATTTCCTGTTACGACAAGAGACATGCCAGGAGTTTCAGCAATGAAAACACCCTGATAAAATGTGGGATGGAAATATTGCAAAATTTACCTAGCTTAAGTAGAAAAAGGATGCAATGGTAAAACTATATCTTAGAGCAAAGCAAACCTATAGAACAACCATGGAATCTCTATCACAACAAATATATATATATATATATATATATATACACATATATATATCTAATGTAATTTGCAAAACATTTGCAGGTGTCCAAGGAGAGAGCCATTTTATATATGGTGGAAGCATTTTCAGCCTTACTTCTGTGGATATCAAAATCTTCTTCACTGTGCTCACCAAAGAGTGTTTCCTTAGAATGTTTATTTTTCTATTGCTAGCACTAACTTACAATATGATGCAGTTAAGATGCAGCAGAGCTTGGGATCCAGCTGTTGAACCTCACAGGCTGTGTGTGCCACAGCCCCATGGCACAGGAGCGGGTACACGGGAACTCTGTCATGCTGCAGGAATCTTCAAAAGGGAAGAGGAGCTGGCTTTGAACTCATGCTTGCACCAGGGGGGCCAAAAGCGGCAGAGCCCAGGACTCAGCCATTTGTTTTCATTTTCATATAATGATGTGTCTAGCTCTCATGGTTGTGCAGAAAACTGTATCAACTCAAACCATATGTTAACTGAGGCAGCAATATGTTCTTAAATTGGCAGACAGCTCAAAATGACAGTTCAGCAAGATGTGAACTATTTTCAATCATCTCAATAGGGTGTTAACTCTGAAACCTAAATATTGCCTGTATATGTATTTTATTAACCATTTCACTTCTAAGTACTTTGAACAAGATCATTAATCTGTTCCTCCAAGACCCAACTTCTAATACGAAAGCATTTGTCTGTATTGAACCTAATTATATGCTGGGCTCAATCATTTTGAACAGCTCACTATAAATGTATTTATCCTTACACAATCATGAAGCACTGAAGTCCTGTCATCTCCTTTTTAGAGATGGCGTAAAAATGCAAGAATATGATACAAAGGAAACAGAAGACAGATCAGCTGAGCTTAACCCTTTTGTCTGAACAGTAGATTATCTTTTCCTTTTACACAGAAGTTATGTGGAGACAGTGAAAAATCCACTGAATTAAAGTAAGTAACTGAGACTGAATATTTAAGAGAGTACTACTATACATATTGGTAGTAGATTTATTTTTTAAAAGGTTGTGTGCAGTTCAGTTCAAATTAATTCAGTTCTTTCACTGAATGCCACAGAGTTTCTAGCAAGTGCTTTGAAATTTAGGGCCAGCTTATTATAGAGAACCAAATCTTATGCCCTTACCTCTAACTGGTCAAGTTTATTAATAATGTCTCATCTTTAGGATCTGGCACACAGTATAACAAATATAAGACAAATGCAAATTTTAAAACCAACAGAGATTGATGAAATAGAGGATCTGGATCAGTGACAGTTTTTAAAATCACACTCTCCTGAAGCAATGCAGAAAAAAAGAGAAAATAACAAGACTTAAAAATACATTTGCTTATGTCTGAAGTTTATTTCTTCTCTTCTCTTTTTTTTTTTTTCCTTTTGGCCAGTCAGACAAAGAGGCTGGCAGCTGATATAATTGAAAGTGTTTTCTTACCCAGCAAGTACTTCAGTTTTTAAGCCAGAGCAGTAAATGCATCCGAGCCAGGAATGGAAGTTGGCTATTTATTACTCAGGTGACAATATAGGTTACAAGAAAGTAGATAGCATGATAAAGCTTCAGCCTGGCCAGACTACATGGGCAAAAACAACTGCAAGTCCTTGTGCCAGCATCACTCTCTTTCAAACAACTGACAGCAAAACCTCTGTCTAGTTTGTGAAGCATTTTGTGATGAAAGGCTCTCCACACATGTAAAATATTATTACTACATTTGCAAAATGAAATTTGTAAGAGAAAAAGCACAGAACACGCCAACAACAATAAAGCAATCAATTGAAATAGGATGCAATAACTTGCAATAAATTGCTTTGTAGACAAGGATTAAATTGTTTCAGCACCAGCCACCCAATCCAACTTAACTAACAAAGAGAAAAAAGAAATGAGAAACATTTGCTTAAAAAGCTCATAACTGTCAGTGTGTTCAGAACACCAGTATGTCCTGCTACACCTAATACCTTTGTCAAGGTGGCCTATCTGGAAGTACTCTTTCCATTCCCTGAAGATTTCAGTTGCAGAGTTCCCCCACAGACTCTCACTGTATTTGCCAGCACTGGATCTCTGCTGGGGTCCGAGCTTGAGACAATCCAGATCCACACACACAACCCCCTCTCCTTGCCCCCCCTTCAGTATCACTCATCGCAGCTTAAGCTTGTCTGGTTTGCACTGGCAGTGACCTGGATGCTGCACATGCTACAGTGCAATAAGTGAATAACAGGAATGAGATTGTGCAATATTGTTTTTTCATAAAGATGTACTTAACTTTTTTCTAACATTATTGTTATAACTCTTTTCCCTGCATGGATTCTACAAATTGGCATTACATATACTGAGGAAGGCACTTGGTCTTAAATCCTTGTGTTAAACATTATCTTTGAATAAAAGTCTTAAGATCTTTGGTTTGGTATTCCACAAGATCTTTTAATAAATCAGCATCTCAAATCTTAATACTTTCTTCTATCAACACATAAGATTGTAACTTCAACTTTTGCACATAGTTATGTGTTAAGTAACATCAAGACTGATCCTTCAAATGACACAGAATTAAAAATTCAAAAACAGGCTGATAGTCCATTTGTGCCATGGCCTATGTCTTGCAGCACATGTTCTATGTGAGCCTGGAAAACAACTAACAATACATTTGGATAAACTAAAGAGTTACCGTTCATATTCATTTTAATGTGTCAAGTCAGTTAAGGTGTTGTCTGTCCTGTATCCTAACACAAAAATGCTTTTTTTTTTGGTTAAGTAACAACATGGAATTGCAGTGCAAAGTGGTGACTGAATCAGCCTTTAACAGTAGTCATAGGAAAGGAGGTTACACTACAAAGCAGGATTGTAGAAGGGCATGATCACCTCCCTCGCCCTACTGCCTGTGCTCCTTTTGATGCAGCTCAGGATACAGTTGGCTTTCTGGGATGCAAGGGCCCATTGCTGCTCATGTCCACCTTTCCATCCAATAGCACCCCATAAACTTTTTGGCAGGGGTGTGCTCTATCCTTTCATCCCCCAGCTTGTATTGATAGTGGGGGTTGCCATGACCCAGGTGTAAGACCTTGCATTTGGCTTTGCTGAACAGCATGAGTTTCTCCTCGGCCCACTGACTGAGCCTGTCTGGGTCTCTCTGAATGGCATCCTCTCTTCAGGCATGTCAACTGTACCACACAACTAGGAGTCATCCTCAAATTTGCTGGGAGTGCATTGATGAAGATATCAAAGAGCATCTGTCCCAGTATTGACTCCTGAGGGGCACCATGTGTCACTGACCTCCATCCGGATATTGAACCACTGACCATCACTCTCTGGGTATAATATTGCAACCAGTTCCTTGTCCATCAAACAGTCTGTCCATCAAATCCAAATCTTTCTAATTTAGAGAGAAGGACGTTGTGGGGCACCACGTGTAAAGCCTCACTGAAGTCTTGACAGTCTACATCAGTGACTAAAATTGTAAGTTAATTTGATATGATTTCCAAATTAATTTAATGTATTATAGGATTAAATTTGCAGATGTCACTAAATATTATTCTTGACTAATTTATATACTTGAGAAGAATTCACATGTGGACCTAAACCCACAAAAAATATTAAACTGGTAAAAAAGATAACTGTAATGTTTTCTGAGTTTACAGCTAGCACCTCAGATCACTACAATGATTTTGTAAGGAAAAACACATTTCCAAAGTCTAAACTCACATTCAGCAAAATACTGCAAAGCTCATTCCATACATCTCTGTACTGGAAATAAACAAGGCTCTGCTCCATGTCCTGGACTATCTGGGTGAGAAGCTGCTGCACAGGCACTGGTGAGCCAAACTGAGCTCAGTGGTGCTCCATAGGGAATACAGTCTCCAACTGAGATGATGCTTGGGAACACTTGCCAAAACTGGGTCAATAAGGCATACCACTGAGCACTGTGAGTCACAGCATAAGAGAGAGCTAATAAGAGGTTCTCCTTAGAGGTGACTGGTGAGAGAGGTAAAAATTGCACTGGGAAGGTAGAGAAAAATCCTGTTCCTCCCTCAGACTTCTACAATACCATCCAACCCTCATTAGCATGTTGTTATTCTTCTGTCTGGTGTTTTGGAGTGAATGTACCTGTGATTGCTGTGACCTGTGCTGGAGTGCATGCTGCCCACTGCCAAGTGCATTGTTACTCCCAAGTGATTTAGGATTTGCAAATCACTAAGCTGGGAAAGGACTGAGCCATCAAAGCTACAGCATGGCCAAGATGGCTGCCTCTCCTAACACGTGTAGCCACAGAGTATTGCATGCTTAGGCAGTTTTACTAATGAAAAGACATACAGCTAGAGATTTTCTGACTCATGCCCTTGATCAGCATTTTGTGCATTTCTTGCTCTTAAAAGCTTGAAACACATTGATCTCCTCAGAGACTAGCTCTTAGCCACTTTGAACCCCTGGGCCAGGTGTTTTAAGATGGCTATTAATAGAAATAAACCCAGCACACCCAGCTGCTTCTACTTTTTAAGGGGAGAGTCGGTGTTGAGTACTGGAAAATGAGCCCAATTCATTAGTTGCTTAAGTTAGGATTTACAACTGGAGTTTTCAAAAGAACTTAGCAGTACAACTGGATATTCAGAAGAGCTTAACTCCCATTAGGCAATGAAAAGAAGCAGCCAGCATCTCAAAACACTCTGTGTCCAGCAGCTTACGTTGACCCTCATTGACTAAAGAAACTAGAAAACTGGATCCAATAAAATTGCCAAATTTACCTTAATTAGTATGTTTCCTTAATGCTCCATTACTCAAATTCAAAACCATTGAAGTTTATTGCTTGCTCATGGCACCCTGAAGAGGGGTTTTATTTGCTGAGCATTCAGCAGCTTGCAATGTTCTCAGTAAGAGCTACTGTATAAATTACTTTTAAAAATACAATTCTGCAAGATTCATTTTGTGCTCACATTTTGAAAATCTTGTATTTCAAGTATGAAGTAGGTCAGAAACATAATATGCAGCGGGAACACTTTACTCTGATAGAATATATTACAACTTAAAGTTGAATCAGACTCCTGCACTCCTTCCGCAGGTAGAGAGGGAACCGAGTGCCTGAGATCTGGACAGACACATTCTTAGACAGCAATTTGCACACTTGAAGAATATCTATAAAATAGCCAGGTTGCAGTACAGATTCCAAATTACTAAGCGGTGGTATGATGTACTGTGCCCTCTGAAAGTACACCTAGAATGCTACTGCTTAATTTTATGGACTGTCCTTTTGAAAAGTACCTGAAGAGCTTCAATTTTTTTTTATTTTTTTTTTTTCTGATTGAAACGTCTTTTTTTTTTTCCCAATTAAAATGAATCTAATTTCTATTGTAACAACGTCTTTAAAAAAATTATTTTCAAAACAGAAACAAACAAGACAACCCTACTCAACATTACAATTATTTCCTGTATTCCTAAAAGATAATGAAGTATCAAACAAAATGGAATTTGATAAAATAAATTTTCTCTTTGGCATAAAAATTTCAATTGCAATGTATCATTTGAAACAGAAGAAATATTTTTCCCTAAACAACTATGCATAAGAGAAAGCATTTAAACAATACAAAAATAGTTGAGAATTGGAGTCAGCACCCTTCATTACTGAATTAACTGCTTAATTATATCTTCTTTAGTAATGTAAAAAATAAGTACATTAAAACCTAGTGGCACTCTAGCAACTTGTAAATAGGAATATGCAACATTGATACAGTTTCTGTCATAAATAGATTCAGTTTTGCATACACATCAGCAGCCGATGGTACAACTCTCGCTACTAGGCAGAAATTACTGGACATGGCGTCTTGCCCACAGAAGCTGTCCTTGACAGTGCTGTTGGCATTTGGAGCTGCTTACACTGTCTGTAATTTCTTTAGGATTAAAACTCAAGGCAATTGTATCGGCTTTCTATATTAATACCACAGTCTCACAGAAAAGTTACATGATAGAGGTGTCAAAAACCTTTTTAACATCCCTGTAATATTGAAAAAAGATCCTACCAGGAAGCTTTTTCTTTCTAAAGAGTCCTGTCCAAAGTATTTGTGAAAAATGATTGCTAGTTGTGTCCAAGTATTATATTTCTCACGAAGGATGAGTTATCTACATTGCACACCACACATTTGAATCTAAGGCTTAGACCAGAAAAGCCCACATCGCTTGTCAATTTCCTTATAGTTACTTTGCTGATAGGTACGCTATAAAATTATTAAATCACAAAATACAACTGCCTACATAGCACTGCTTTGGGGCCCATTGATTTGTTTAAGGCTCAAAAATTGTCTCCAATTTTTTCCTTTCTTTCCCGTCTTTTTTTTTTTTTCCCAATTAAAATGAATCTAATTTCTATTTCTAAAATCTATTTCTATTTCTAAAACATCCTATGACAGGATGTTTTCCTCTCTTTTCTTTCTGTCTTTTTTTTTAAAACTTTCTTTTCTTTTTTCCATTGAAGCTACAAAAAAGAGTCTTAGGCTGAGCACTGACCTATAAATTCTAGGAGTTTGACAAACTGTACACCCAGCTGAAGAATAAAAGACCAAATAGGATTCTGCTTCCATGAAACTTATTTTTCATTTTTAAACAATATATAAAGGGGAAGACAGAACTCTTCTTTTCTATTCCTTTACTTACTTACAAATGTCAGCTGAGATTGAACACATTTCTGATCTTAAGCAAAGACATATAACTGATGTCATGTAGGATAAACAAGACTTTTCTGAGGACACATGCTAAGATTATCATTATTCATAAGAATTTAGATTGCAAGTGTCATTCATAATTTAAGTATTTACTTGAAGAAACAAATTAAGTTGGATAACTTTCTCAGGAAACTTTTTTTTTTTTTTTTTTTTTTTTTTTTTTTTTTTGTGTGTGTGTGTGTGTGCATGTGTCTATCTGAATTTCAAGGTTCGGAATTAACTTTGCAGTCAAAAGCAACAGGAAGAGGAAATACCAGAATTCTTGCAGGGAAGTTTATTCCAGTCCAGCTTTCAGAAAAGCTGCAGAAGTGATATCTAGTTTGGCTGTGTTCTAAAACATCCTTACCAGACCCTCCACTCTTATCCTAACACAACCTATCAAGTATTTCAGAAACGTAAAAGTTTAGATAACACAGGCTGACATTCTTTCAATGGCATGAAGAAGCAAGACAAAGAAAAGCAATACAGCTTTTAAAGTATCAGAAATGCATCTTAAAAACTGAGCACTCCTGTGGTATCTCTGACACGTTGGTGTTTAGAAAGCAGGGGAGGAAGAGAGTGGTTGAGTCAAGGGGAAAAGCTGGTCTTTGAATCTACATTCTTAACTAATTTGTTTCGAATTCTGCCACAGTCTTACATGTGAGAAATGACATTAAGGGCAAAGGGTGACGGTGCAGAGATAAAGCTACAAGAAGGTATTTAAGATACTTGCCAAGAAAAAAGCACTCATCTGATAAAAATTTAGACAGGAAGGATGCCAAAAACCAGGAGAGACACAACGGAGAGATTTGATGAGGTGATTGCTGCTGCAGTTGTCAGGCTTGTCAGTAGAAAGGGGATGCCAGATTTTAACTCAAAAATAGTGTCAGCTTAAAAGTTGCCTGTTTTTCACCACATGTTTCTAATTAAGAGGACATTAGGAACTTACTTCTGGCAACTATAAATAAACTGTTTTGGATTAAGTATAAAAGATTAGGTACCAGGGCTTTCCAATATGTTAAAATTGGGGAAAAAAACCAAACTTGTTACAAAAAGTAAACCCTACAACAAGTTGTGAAATTGATACAGTTCACAATAATCCCAAGGTGGGTTTGAATTTGAATTACAAAACATTAAGGAAAAAAAGATAACTCGTTAATTGGAGTCTGAAATCTTCAGTGAAGCCATTTTTCTGTTTTACTTTGAATTGCTTTTATGAGATGCTCTTCAGATAAACTGCAGTACTTTAGAAAACTTTAAAAATTAAGAACTTCTTACCACTCAAAAAATTAAACAGACAAAAAAACTCCAAAAAACAACTGAAACCTAAGCTCATCTGGCATTCACAGTTTTTGTAAAACCCAGCCTCCATCACTTCTGATTATTTGCAAACACCTTTTTTATAATTCCTTCGATGAAGAAATTTATTGCATTACATCTTGTACGTGTGTCCACGCAAGTCTTAGACACATTGAGAGACTACTGAACTAACCAGAAGTCACAAAAAACAAGTAAATGAAATTCCTTATTGTGTTAGTATGGGAATGTTTCTAACACCAGTGTCAGAATTTGGAATATATTTGAGGAGGCAACTAGAAAGGACAGTCTTTCAAGTTGCAGCCTGGATACTCAGTGTGGGTTAGTCACAAGACTTGGCTAATTTACACTAGGCAGGATCTGGAGCCATGCTTTGGCTTTAATGAGGTAGTAATTTAAATAAATAAATAAACAAACAAACAAACAAATAAATAAAGTATCAGAGATTTCTAGGGTGAACAAGAATTAAGACTCTGGGTACTAAAGAAGTCAATGAGGTTTATAAATTTCAGATTTATAATACATGCATAGTAAATCTCATCCACGTAAGAACTGAAAAGATACCATCATATTATCTAAGCCTCTTCAAATTCAGCAGCCAGTCAGTATTGCCTTTAATTACTGCATCCAATTAAGCTACACACATACCCTACCCACCTTAAATCTGTTAAAATTCAATTCAAAATTCTGTAAGCCAAATAAAACCTTTCACCACTGCAATAAAGAGATGTCTATTGTCACATGCATTCTCATTTTTCATTCAGTAGAGACCCATGTATTCACTGAGCTAAGTGATCTTGCTCTGGTCAAAACTATGGGTGGGCTGAAACCACACTATAGGTGGCTAAGGACTCGCATAAGAATTTATGTGAGGTGTAGAGGCTTACAAAGAATAGAGGCACAATTTTACTTGGATTCCTCTTGAGATGATACAAAAGCAATAGAAACTATTTTATTAACACAGGCAAGGGATGGCTGGTATACAGCCAAGTGTCAACGGTTTACGGGCTGGTTCGGCCCAGTTCCGTGACTAGAGGGGCGGAGGGATCCGCAGATCCGTGCCTCCAGAAAAAGGGAGCAGGGGACCCCAAAATAATTAAAAACAGCGGCAATGATGTGAGGAGAAACAAACTAATTTACTAAATATACTATCAGAATGCAAGATAACACACTATAATACAATATAATTAAATTTGAAGCTAATAAATCAAATATAATGAGAGAGAGAATGTCCGAAAGGTGGATAGGCCTCACCACAACGCAGCTGAGGTGAGAAGCGCAGTCCAGTTGAGCAGCAGGGAGAAAAGGGAGGAGAGCCGACGAAGAGCAGGCTAAGAAGAAGAGCACATCAGGTGACCTTGCCAGGAGTTGTATCTCGAGACTCTCTGTGACCGCAAAGTCCCCTGGGGAATGTAGTTCTTCTTCTCTTCCAGGCAGGTACCCAGAGCTTGAGCATTAACAGTTAAACTCCCACTGCCCCACATGATGTTATGATGTGGAATACGGAAAACCAAAAATCACAAAACCATGACACCAAGCCTTCCCTTTATCACTTGCTAGGGTGGGCAGACACCATGCCCTTCTGCCTTTCAGTTTGCACATTACTGCTCTAATGGAAATAAAAGGCAGGGAAGGAAGAAAAGACTTTGCCCATAGTCTACACATCTACATCCAATAGAAGAAAAGGAGTGTACCACAAAATATCATGTTTCTTTCATTATGTTTGGAAATAAGATGTGAAGTCAATCTGAGAAAGTGAGGAATCACCTGCAGTCACCAAGCCCCAGTGCATCCCTAAATGTACTCAGGGTTAGAAGGAAATACATTCTGATGAATGATGCAAATGCAGACTCAAAAAAAAGACCAACTTGTTTCGCATTTCCTTTACTGCCTTTGGAGTAGCTGCAAGTACCATTTAAGAGGAAATCAAACAAACAACAAGTTATCTGATGGAATAAGTTTAAAAAAAAATCACCTGTTATCTACATCTTGCAACAGACTGTAAGGGAAGATCCAGGTCTTTAAGCTATCACAAAAAGAGCAGCAGTTCTAACATGAACGTAAACTAGTCAGCCTGTCAGTGAAAAAAACTTCTACTTTTTGTGTTGTTTCATACACATGCAACTAAAGTACTGTCAAAACTTGAGAAGAAACAGACATAGGATAGCACTGTGTATAAACAAAGGTAATGGGCTGGGGAAATCCAGATTTGAGATTAGTATTAGAGAAAACTGGAGAGTGGTTCAACTGACACACCCCTCTAAAAGCTCCTTCTTCCAGTATCTCACATTTTTCATATTTTTAAAAGCAAATTCTCATAGCCTTCCTTGCACATGTGGCAAGGATAATAAAAGAATACAGAAGCAGACTATTTGATGATACTCCACATGTAGGATAAGCTTGAATTTTACAGTGTAGCATTGATGCTGAATCTATTCTTCAAGCCATGACAAATGGCCGTTATAGAAATGCTTGTGTCTATTTAGGATGCTAATCTTCATTTCAGTTTCTAACTGCTTTTGACATATTTTGCTGAGGGCCACTATCATTACATCTGAGCTAGTGGAATAGCCTGTGCAAGCCCCATCACTTACTCCACTGCAAAGGCAGCAGACTGAGTTCACAATACCTTTAATGGTGAGCTAGGCTAACATCTTCCAGCTTAGCTATGACCCAATTTAACCTTATGACTTTGCCCATAATTTTTAACATTGCAAACAAGTGCAGATGTTTCTGTAGTGACCATCAGACCACAGAATTGGCTTGTATTTTTCAAGGAAATTCTGTGTCTAGATTTAGGAAAAAAAAAGCCCTCTGTTGTTGTCATAGACTGCCTCTTCACTAGAGGGATAACCTGATATACCCATGTTTGCATAGCCATATTACTATAAAAGATAACGTAGGGAAGGCTTCCATTACAGCCTTGCCACAAAAAGGTCAAGAACTCAAATAGAACATAACTCAGTGTGACAGAAAATAACCCTCATCTGAAAGCAAGAAAGCATCTCAGTACAGTATAATACTTTCTCAGCTGCGAGGTGGAAAAATAGCAAACTTGCAGTAAAAAGTCAGTTATTGCTATTTGCTAAAATACATGTAGTATATGACAATACGCAATGCAAAATGTACTCTTAGGGTATTTGATTTTAGTTCTGTTCACTTAGTTCAACTACGTAATTTATTGTCTTAGTATAGTGCAACTGATTTCTCTTCTTTCCCACCCCTAAACTGAATAAATCCCACTTGTTTGTTGCATGTTGTTCACTTAGAGGAAACCAAGGGGAAATGCACTTGTATGATCACCCCAGCATGGACTGGACAAGTGTTGCTTTATGAAAAGCCCAGTTTTCTATAAAATGGAAAGAAATGCTTATTTTTTCTCCACATCCTCCTCCACCTCCAAACATTCCCTGGCATGTAACTCTTGAGTAGCCCTTGTGCCATCATACTATAAACTAGTGTTCACTCCTTATCTCTTATGAAACCCTATGACAATCTTTACAGGAACTAACGATGAAAAATTAGGGGCCCTATAGAATGAGAAAGAGAGCTGACCTTTGCCAGTGTGAACTGCCCATGCTTGAATGGAGTTCTGTGCACATTCAGCAAAACTTTTCAAGCTTGTGCAGCTTTGGTAGATGGCCAATATTATCTGAGCATTGCTTTTCAGAATAAAATTGACAATCTTTAATCCTAATTTGAGTTCACTGCACAGCAAGGACATTTGGGATTGTGCCATTGTGCAGTAAATTGTACTCCTGCTAACTGAAAAGAAGAGCAAAAGAAATACTTGCACTTGGATTCTTAAGGACAAAACAGAATGCTATTTCTCCTTTATATATTTAATCTAGCCTGTATGAAGATGAACAGAGAAAACTCAAAGGAAACACTAAAAAGGAACAGAAGAGAGATGACTAATGTAATAACGATCACTTAATGATCACTTTAAAAGCTATTATTAGAAAAGATGCTGCATAACTCAATCCAGAACATTTCTAATCCAGGTTAGAAATATGTCCTTAAATCTTATCAAAATGATTTTTAACTGGATGTAAATCTGACTAAACTTAAATAAAATTAGAATTTGAAAGAAAACATTTAGCATTGCCCAAATTAGTATGATTATTTACAACCATGAAAGACTGTAAACATTATCTAACAAATCAAAACGTACCACTTAGCAAGACCAGAAATATATTTTGGAAAAAAATATCTTTTGAGTACGTTTTAGAACACATAAAGAACATATTATTATTAACTGTCTGCAGAATGTTGCTATACTTTAGCTCTCAAGAGTAAATTTGAACCAGAACTTTAAACTGAAGTTTCATCTCTAAATCTGTTTTTGTAGCTCTTCTAAGTTCCCACTTCTTCACAGTCTTCTGTAGTTTCAATATAGCAAAGATTTCAGTTTTTCCACGCTTATGCTGCCTTGTTCCATTTCCATTAAGTGGAAAGTATGCAAAATAAGTCATTAAAACAAACAAAAAAACAAAAAACATAAAACAAAAAATGCAGAAGAGAGAAACAAGCATTCTCCAAGAGAACATTAAACCAATATTCCCAAGAGGGAATTAAAACAAGCAAACAAACAAAACCAAAAAACCAAGGCATTCACAGAGGGAGAACCTTCTCTTTCAGAAAGATGATTGTTATCACATCTTTGTTTTTATATTAAGGACGGGGAAGTAGGACTTGAGAGCAAGTAGTGATTGACTAAAGAGAGAATCCACGTTTCTACTTCTCCTAGTACCAGTGGCAATTGCATGTGTTCTGCTTTGCTTAATGACTAATGCTCAGAAATCTGGCATCACTACATTTAGAATTAAAATTACTCAAATCCTACAGAATCGTACATGCCTTGGAAAGATTAGGATGGATTAAGTTTCAATTGTCTTTTCTAGTTCAAGATCTTGGACTTATCAAAAGAAAGCCACAGAAATCAGGTTCAAAATAAACAGACAAATGTGGCTCTTTACACATCAAAAATTAAATGTGAAATTCTGCTCCAAAGGCTTTTGGGCCTAGAAGACACTTACAGTAACTCCAGGGGAGACTGGAGATCCACTGTAGGTCAGTAAACTAAAGAGTACTGCAGCAAAGTATCATATTACCTTGTTCATTTCTTCTCCAGACATCTGTTTCTGGCCACACTCAAGAGAAAACACTGGGCCAGAACACTGTGTGTTATTCTGTCATGCTTTGGGAAGAATGTGATCATCAGGTTAATTTAGTCATAACCAGCTTACTCCATTTTCTTGGTGCTTTCCTCTGTCATGCATGGAATTGATTACCAATATGAACACATCTAATAGTCCCTACAATGCTTTCTTTATATGATTGAATTTGTCCATCATATTTGGTTTCCTACTTTTATCTCAAGAAGTCACTATTCTATTTTTTTCTTGAGATCATTCATATTTTCATTTTACTTATTTTGGCTAGTATGTATCACATCTCCCTCATGAAAGAATTTAAAGCTCAAGACCTCAAAATATAATAAATTAATTATATAATCAAATTCTGTTTGCAAAGCAACATTCCATTTATCCTATGTGACTGGTATGTTTTCTTTTTCAGTAGTGACAAGGCAGCAAGGGTAGCCATATATACCTGCATAGGTTCTCTCCGAGGTCACATTTCAGCCATGTTCCAGATAAATACCATGATACAAATACAGTGCCTCAATATATTAACACCTCAAATAAAAGTGGAGCTGACAGCTCTGCTAAACACAAAAGCAATGTTTTCCTATACACAGATCCCCTTTCCAGTCAGAAGACTGACAGACACTTCTGACTTTCCACCCATGGCAGTAATCTAGTAGCAACTTTCTACTCCAATACAAATCTGTAGGATGCCACAAAGAAATGCCTGATTACAACTGTTACAGCTGTTCAAAGTTGATAGAACATTTAATAGATTATTAATGTGTATGCTCTGTTTAATTTTCTGCCCTGTTAGCACTAATATTTAATCAGATTTTGGATATATTCTTCTCTACTAATTGAGTTTACAAAACCTTGATAATCATGTGCAGCTGGCAGAAGCTCTTTTCTTTCTAGTCACCCCTGTACTTCATGCTAAAAATTCTTAAAGAGGAACATATTTCCAAACAGGAAATCATAGGCACTTAATATATTTTACTATTCCAGCCAATATATTCCCTCTAGATTTCAATATTTTCAAATAGATTTTATTTATGAGCATTAAAGATCTTTTTTTTTTCTTCTTCTTCTTTCTGATTTTACCATATACTCTTTGTTTTGCTTAAAAATAACTGAATGATAATTTCAGAAAGAGCCCATCACTTTGGGTGTATCTTTCAAATCGTCCCTTTTCAGATTACCCTCTTCTTTCAATTTACGGGTTTTGTTTGTTTTTAAGATAAATATTGCATTGTAACTTTACAAAAAAATTGAACTGAGATCATCAAAACCGTAAGAAAGGATAATGTAATAGAAAGCAGTCTGCCAATAGTTGCATATTTAATGATTTTTAAATTCTCATTTCAATTGAAGTATTTTTACGGACAAGAGCAATTTAGTTCAAAATTGCTATCACTATACTGTACAACATTGCCATCTCTCAATGTCTGGTTTTCAAGGCAGCATTTCTTCTCTCTACACTATTCCTTACAATAAGTATATTTTTCTTCACTTGAATGTGTCCTTAATATGATTAAAAACTAATAAATGCAACTAAATGAAATCAGTTAATTACAGCATTCCCTTGAATCATCCATCAAATGGGAAAGCTTGTATTCACATGATTGAGCACTATGTTTCCTTACAAGAAGGATTTTCCCCCTTTTCAGGTTTTATTGCCTTGAATATAGCCAGTGTGAACTAGGCAGAACCAGTATAATTTTAAGTATACAGTGACTTAAAACACTCTATCCTACAGGGGTCAGCAATTATTAATAATGGGCAAATTTCAAAATTAACCACAGAATGATTTAGAAGGCATTTCTTCCTGAGGGTTCACCCTCCTTTTTCTCAAAGAAAATAGATTAAGATGGAAATTAAATTCTTCAGGAAATAAATTTTGACTGAAGAGAGAAATCACACTAAGAAGCTAATTTAAGAAAGATGAAATTAATTTTGGTGACATTTATTCTATTTAGCAAAAATGGTGACAAAACATATAGTAGCTCTGTTACCATGAGATAAGAGGCTAGTAATTTAAGGCTGGGCATAGCTAGAGTCTACAACGATTTAATCCTTCTGGTACAACATCCCTTGTGACCTATCATTAAAGGTTTAGAGTAAAACTGACACTTATTATTAGCTGATAATTGGATTTTGGAGATTCAGTATAAAGTTAGGATAATTTAAATGACTGTTGACATTGGAAAGATTATGTAAACACTCTGAATCAGCTGTACTTCTCAATTTATTTAGTTGGATAAAAAACCTATCACTATCATCTGAAACAGAATGCAAAATATGCAAAGTTACTGTAGTATTACTTTTCAAATTAATAAATAAAAGCAAAGAAACAGTGAGAAACAGCCTGAGAAGAAATGTAGACCATCTTAAGATCTATGCAAATTTTTATCTACTAACTTCAATTAGAGTAGATGGAAAGCAGTCTTTATAAACATGTTATTCTTGACACACAAGTTGCTGAATGTGTGTCAAAACACTTGATATGCACCAATACACCAAGTAAGGTGTATTGTTTTATCACATGGATTTTTAACTAATAATGGAGAAGAAAACAAAGCAGTCTTTAACAATTTATAGGGTATTAAAAATAGTTTTCCATGTGGCCTCAACATTCTGATTTCTATAACACTGGCATTTATGTGCATATACCATTTTTTTGCCCATGACTGTACATCAGAGAGGTCTGGGTTTCTTTGTGGGGCAGCATACATTTTCTGTGCTTGGTTCAAAAATGTAGCATCTAATGTTTTCTTTCAACAAGACACTGTGCTTCAGCCAAAAGCATAAAGCAACACTAATGTCATAAGTCTTACTTGTTCTCCATACAGCAAGTATATAATTAAGAAATACACTCAGCGTAAAACTTCAGAAACTTCAGGATCCAGGATCCATTTTACAACACTGCAGAACCTGCGTCAAATGTATTAATTCACTGTGCAAAGCCCAGAGCTATTCACTTACTGGGCAGAAAAGAGCAATATTGTTGCAATGAAGCTGATGGGGTAGATACAGTGATCTCCATTTAAGAGTCAACATTCACCCATAGCTATGACATAAAGGTATATAACGCATCACATAATCACTTCCTATTTCAACTACAGCAGAAACAATGTTTTTGCAGATACTGCTTTGAGCGCTGTTAAACACTGACAACCATATTCATTTTGGTGAAGTGTCCAACTCAGTTATTCCTGATGTACTCCAAGTCTGCTTGCTTTTTGATGAGCAACTATTTTGTTTACTCTTTTTAGTAAAAAAATTCCGAACACCTATGTCAACATTACAAAGCTGAGTGCTATTTAATCCTAGGTGTTGTTCAGCTTTTAATGACTTGGCTAAACTATTGAGTACTGCTGATTATCTCACATTTGAGATAGGTGTCCAAAAAGAAAACAAACAAACAAACAAACAAACAAACAAACAAAAACACAAGAAGATTTAGGGATTGTTAACAGCAGATGTTAAATGTTGCTGAATTAAAGTACAGAAGCATTTAATCACCCTGCAACACCCAGAAATAATTTCTCTGTTCTTGAACAGCATGTGTTGGCACTTGTTAACTTCTTAATATGCACAAGACAAAAAAATTTGCTTCAGAAAGGATCTAAATATCCTAAGTTCAGTCCACCTGAGAACATAATCTATAAAGAATGATGTCTTCCGTGACAGAAAATTCCAAAATAAATCTGTTTGCATTCAGTTAAAATGTCTTCTCTAAATTTCGTCTTTCTTAATTTATTATTGTAATATTCAGTTAAAGAAGTCAAAATCAAAGCTTCACTTAAGAAAATATTTTAAAAGTTAGCTTCTAAAGTATGCAAAAATAGAAGATTTAAACATCTCATTCTGCAATTAAATTTACATGAAACAATTTCACAAAGCACTGAGACCTTGGAAATACTTAACTGTCTGGAATAAAGACACTTATCAGGATTTCTTTAACTAATATACAAAGCTCCTTCTAAATGAGTATGACTGTAACAACCTACTTTATTTACAAATGCTGCTGCTTCAACCTTTAGGTCCTGATTTAGTGAAGATAAAAGGAAAACTATGGACTTATTTTTAATGAGCTGTCTCAACCCACAGCACATATGGATTTGGTTATGTAGCTTGAAGACAATCACATCAGTACACATATGATCCAACCTAATTTGTCAGATTCCATCATGCAGAATGGCAGAAAGCTCAGCAGATCAGAGAGGTTGTGCTATTCAGTTCAATGTGGAAGGAAGGCATTTCTCCCTGACTGAACTGTATGTAGAATGACAAGCACAACGTGTAGGACAGTAACAAATGCTTTGTGGAAAGGGGGGACTAACTGCCTTCTAAATGAAACTGAGCAGAATCCTGCGGAGTTACCTTTTTCTCTATCACCTAGGAAGTCACTAATAGAAGAGTTTTGAGATAGACTAGACAGACACAATGATGCCTGAATATCAAACAACTTAGTTTTGGAAAAAAGCTCTTTTTATACTACATCAATAGAAAAAAATAAATAATTGCTTTCTTCATCTTTTCCGTGTCTTTACAGATTAGGTTCCACTTTACCTGGAAAAGTGGTAATATTTCAAAATGGTCACAAAGCATCTAGTATTCAAAAAGAAAAAAGGCATCATGCTGATTTAAACCATGCTCTGGTTACAATAAAACACCCATGTCTTGATTGGAAAGTGTAGGCTAGAAGACGACTCTTTTTGAGGACAAAGCCACAGGAAGACGACATGAGGTAAATCCTGAATTGATAAAACATACCCATTACGTATCCATGTTGCAGCTAACCCTTTGATGTATATTTAAACACCTTTGCACCTTTGGTAGGTTAATAGAAGCTTGTTTCCAGGAAAAAAAGAAAAAAAAAAAAAAAAAAAGAACATCATATTCCTATAGAACATAACACTGGGTGAGAACATCTATATTTGAGATGACTCGAAACTCAAAAGCAAGGATAAGTTAGTACCCATAAAGTGATGGTCAGGGAAGATACAGATTTTGAGAAAAATTTAGAATAGGTAAAAGGCATCACAGACCCCAATAGCCCTTCTTCCTTGCTTATATAAAACAAATAATTGGACAAGTAGCACATCAGAGGATCTGACTAAATGTGGAAAGAAGAGGAAGTACACTGATTGTTCTAGTGTAAAAAAAATTCTAATTTGCATATGGCTATGGACAAGCAGCGCTAGATTCCTTGAGCTCTTATTTTTAATTCTACTAGACGTCCAATAAGCTTTTTATGCCTTTATCTTTGGCTGAAGGATTATTCCCTCAGAGCTTACCACAGTCATATCTAACTTTCAAACTTCAGGAGCTAGTTATGAGGACCTACTACAAACTTCAGACAGCAAGGAAGTATGCTGTCTGTGTAATTAATGAGGTTTCACACGTGAAATGGTTGCAGAATGCAGTGCGTACAAGCATGTGTTTCATACAGGCAAGTATAGATGCTGACTTCATCTTCACAGTTCAACACAATTTTAATAAAATGTAGTAAAATTTATGCCAGGTAGGTCCCATGAATGCTCAAACAGGAAAGGAAAAAACACTGTGTACCAGTTTGACAGAATTTATTGAACCAATATAAGGTGACAGTTTCCTGGGTCACATCATTACTAGTGATGAGATGTGATGTCACCACTATGAGCTGGATCTAAAATGTAAGTCTGTGGAATGGCAACATGTGAATTCCTCATCAAAGAAAAAGTTCAAGATGCAGCCCTCTGCAGGTAAAGTGATGTGTAATGCCTTCTGAGATAGGTAACAGGTAGTCCTTCCAGATTTCCTGGAACCTAAATAAACCATCAACTCTGACCCCTATGTCACGACACTGTCTAACCTGAAGGCTCCAGCATCCAGAATCAAGCCAGAGAAGAGGACAACCTTTCTACTGCAACTCGATAATGCCAGGCCCCATACCAGTTTGGAGACCAGGGAGCACATTGCCAATCTTGGCTGGACAGTCCTACCACACCCAATATTTAGGCTGGATTGGATTCCTTCTGACTTCCATCTATTCAGGCTGAACAAAAAATGGACTGCCTGTGTAATATGTTCCTAGCAATAATACTGTCATATCAGCTGTGAAACAGTGGGTCCGCTGGTGTAGATTTTTACAAGCACGGCATGCAGGCTCTTGCTATGCAGGTAAAAATGCATAAATAGTGGTGGTCACTATATTGAAAAATAGTGTTTTGCAGCTGAGAATTTGCTGTATCAAGTAGTGCTGTTGTGCTTTTTGCATCTGTTGCAGTTTCCACGGATAAACAGGAGACATGACTTTTAGAGTGATCTATGGACAAACACTTGGATATCACTACTACTTAAAAGTTTTATGTCTTTATTCATTTTATAATTTCCAATTAGCAAACATCAAAACATTGTATCACTAAGTCTTGATCAAACTACATTATCTTAAGGGAAAACAAAGCTCCATGGCTGATTCACAGCTTTGTCACCAATGTTCTCTACATCAGTTCACACTGCCATGAACCTATAAAATGCACAGGTTATGAAGATTACTTCAGTACAGTTTGCAAATTTTATAAATGTTTGACAAAATATTAAATGAGAATAATGTATAACGTTTCACATAAACCCATTTTAAAAATATTCAAACCCTCAAATCACTTAAAAGCATCTGAAAGTACTGATCTAAAGCCAAAGATAAGCCTAACCAAAAAATAAAATGGAGATCTTGTCCATGGGCAGACAATAGATTAACTAGACACAGTGAGGTATTCCTTAATGAGTTCCTTAGAAAATTTTATAGTTTCATGTGTAAGAGTGCAAAATTGGGCAGAATTCAAGCTCTTCTGCCCTTCTCTAAGGTGATATTTTTCTTTTTTTGAACTTCAGCGTATGTAGCCTAGAAGGTCTGTACTTCATACACTTTAGGCCAGAAAAGGCCAGCTAGAGGATGAAATAAGAAACAAAATGTCACCATTATGGCTGTGTAGATCTGACAGTAATGGCGACCCTTGGGAAGAAATCTCACATTTTAATGAGAACTCACAAGAATGGAAAGGTTCAGGCTACAGATGTCACAAAGTAAACTCCTTCTTCTTAGTTACTAGTTACAGATCAGCAGGAAAAAGAATTGCTGAATCCCAGGTCACAACGGCCTGATACATGTTGATGCTAATAGCTGTCCCTCATGATTTGAAGTGAGCAGTAAAGATATACATTAAGAATCTATTTCAACACAATTATGCAATAACACCAAAACAAATAGAGCATAACAATGAAAGGAAAGATGTGATGAGCAAAAAAGTTACCGAGTCTTCCTGAGGCAGATGCAATGTAAAACTGCACCTTAATTGTGAAAGAGGCAGTAGAAACATGCACTATGAACATTCCCTCTAATGTTCTTCAATAGACAAAAACACATAGGGCCTTTATTAAACAGCATGAAATCTATTTAACGCTTCTTTGGATACAGTAATTAGGTTTTATACGGTGGGACAAAGTGATACAGTATTAAGGGCAAAATGCTCCACTTAGTTAAATTCCATACTACTCCTGCTCACATGATACAAAATAAAAGAAACTAGTACAACTGCAAGAGACTGCAATGAGGTTTTCACTACTGTTTTGTTCCTACTACTAAAATATTTATCCTCTTTTTAATATTAAAAACAAAACACTGACTTGCAGGAACTTAGCCATTGGAACCTCTATTCTCCAGTGTTTTACCTTTAAAGGACCCACACTACTTCAGTCTTAATTATGAAAATCAGAAGTACACAGTCAGCTTTGCATCTCCTTGAACTCACTGCATTTTGTGAATACTGACAAGCTAACAGAGGTTAAAAAATTTTATAATCATTTGAAGCTTGCAGCTTTTCTAAGTGTCTCTTTCATTCTTTTAAGACTGCAACACAAGGGAATTCAAAGTATGTTTAATGCTTTTATTATTTTGTCTACAAAGTAAATACAAAAAGGGAAGTTTAGAAACACTGAATTTAACACTAGGTAATGTTAATATGAAAGTGTTAAATATGTAAATAAAGCATCCTTACACACTGTAATGGACTACCTTTCTGCTGATTCAGGTAACAAGCCAATCATGTCCTTTATGCAGAATGAAAATGTTTTAAAATGGGATGTTCAGGGAAAGATGAAATAAAGTTGGGATGCTTAAACTTTCATATACTTAATGAGATTGAGGCAGCCAGCTTAAAATTGGGGAATATTTAATGCAAGATGCTGCAAGCTGTTATAGAAAGAGAATGGCAGAACTTGCCCCAAATGCCATAGATATTAAAAAAGCTCTGCACAGGCACGTGAGCCTGCCTACAGAAAAAAAAAAAAAAAGAAAAAAAAAAAGAAAAATCTTTTTATTGGTCTGCTTTAAGCTTTCAGTCCCTAAGGAGATTAATGTTCCTTCACATATGAACAATTAAATTGCAAAACCCAAAACCACCATTGCAGTCTATCATAATGCTACAAACCGTACAGCACAGATTCCTGGCAGGAATGCACTTAGTAGAGATTGTGGTTTCATATTCAGAATCAATTACATTGGTTTACAATTGCTATATGTTCCTATTATCTTTACATACATGTTTCTACACATGGCTATACTACTACTACTACTACAGAAAAAAAAAAAAAAAAAGTCTTCAGTTTCCCCAGGTGTTGGTGTTTTTGGTTTGGGGGCTTCTCTGCTGAAAACAAATCAATGGAGCAATTAGAAAATTAATATTATGAAATCTGAGAAAAGTACCAATAAATCATGCTGTGTATAGCCAATCAATAAGCACTTTAAAGTTCATCTAAACGTTTACATGTAAGTAAAATCTCAAGACTGATAGTATTGGAAATATAGAGAGTACTGAATATTAGATAATATGGCTTTGACTCTTGAGATTTATTTTAGCCATCAGAACCTTAATATGGAACTCACTAAAATCCATATTATCTTCTTACAACTTTTCCTGGCAATCAGGTTTCAAATAGATTCTGAATGTGGTCCGGGGTGTTCAACATGAACAGTAATCCTACCTGGAAGCAACACAATAAGCTAAATAAAAGAGAAGCAGTACTGATTATATAAAATTCTCCCTCATTCTGAGAACTTTTTTCTTAATTGGAAAATTTTTCTCCTTTTTGCAAGGGACTGCCTTGGCCTTTACTAACTTCACTTGCCTTGTTTCCTCTGCATTACACTAGATTGCCTGTAGGAAAGGGAGAAAAGGCTGAAACAATATATTACATGCTAAAATCAGCTGAAGATTGGTTTTGAGACATGCAGCTGTCCACAATGAGACAAGAATATCATGTTAGAAATAAAGTACATAAGTCTGACTTAGGAAGCAAATGAAATTGTAGTAAAGATGTCTCACAAGACTCATCCTGTCACCAGTGGCAGTACAGATAATAAGTTGGAGCAATGACATTTTTTAGTTCTTGGCCAGGCACATAATAGATGTGATATGTACCAGTATCTTACTATTTACCACTCAAAACAGGATCTCAGCACATCTCTGTTCTGCAGTCCTTCAGTTGCACCAAAATCATGCCACTCCTATATTTCTGCATCCATTGCCTTCTAGTTTCATGAAAACTGTATTGTGTACATGCACATAGTTTTCCACCACCCCTTTCTTCAATACATCCACAAAATGGGACATTGATCCGCTCTATTGCCAATAGCATGCAGCTTTCAGCAGCTCCTTGTGCCCTGCCCTGAGCCAGAACCCTCGTCTCTCACTGAAGATGCTCTGAAGGACAGCACCGTATATTGAATAGGTGGAAGAAACAATTAGGCTGCATATCTTCTCTAAGGAAAGAGCCCTCATCAGAGCATGCCTCATGGTACAGATTAATGCTACCAAAGAGGATATTACTAATACAACCATTACCATCTCTGTATGGCCTAAGCATCTCCACACTTGCAAGTCTATGATTAATATGGTGCTGTCTTTTTTTTTTATGGGTAAGGGCCCATAGAAACACAGGCAATTAAGTCACTACAGACGTATAAGCTGTCAGACTCCCAGTCCAGCACGTGAATAAACATTTTCAAGCACTCAAAAACCATAGTCTGGTTTTCTGCCTGGACTACTCTACTCCAGCACATTTGCCAGAGAGACCTGAAGGGAAGAATTAGAAACTAGGTGTAGCAGCACTGTTATAACACACAATTCTTGTCATCACTCCATTATATCTCACATATGTACCAGGTAGGAAAGCTAGGCTTACACAAGAGAGATAAGTGAACTTTTTCCATCACAAAACTACTGCAGGAGTGGGAAGAATGAAGACAGACAGACTCTGAAAAGAGACAAAAAGGCACCTTTCACAGCATCAAAATTCTAGCATCCCATAGGGCACTGAGCAAACATCTTCATGTGAACATCTCAAGTTCAAGAACAGATACAGAGAGAGAGAAAACTGTCATCAGTTACAATAACAACAGAAGATCTTGACAGGAAAATACATCCCAATATTACTGACAAGAAGTATTATAAGAAAGACTCAATTTTCTCTGTGTGTGCTTCTTTTACTAAATCTCAATCATATCTCACCATTCATCTGCAACTGTAACATAACCTCATTAAAACTCATTCTGTTAATAAAAATCCTTTCTTGAATTGAGGTTATTTTCCTCAATATTTCTATTTTCATAAATAGAAATCATACAAAAAACACAGAGCTAAAACTCAAATATTGATCACCATTTTAATTACGTTGTGATTGGAATTTTCTTACTCTTATCAATTTATCCAAATAGGCCTCACCAAGGCTGGATCTTTCTTGCCATGTTAATATTGCTCTATAATTGTTTAAGCAGATATACTTCAAGAGTTTAAGGTAATAAAGTCGTAATACAGCCTCTGTTCTTCATCCTCTGGCATGTTCTTCATCCTCTAGCATCCTCTAATGTGGTCAATTCTTGTTCAGCCTATGCGCTGCCCATGAAAAATGCAATTTTAGAACCATGCAGTAGCAAGGAATTGCTTCCACAAAGAAATGCTTTAAGACAAAAGTTTTTTTGGATGGTGAATGCAAAAGTTCAAAACACTTAACAAATAAAATAAACTCAAAATGAACTGATTTTAACTGTCTCAGGATTTTAAAGCCACTATTTTCAAGAGCCTGATTAAAATATTTTGAAGCTTACTGGTGATTAACTCCTGTGTCAACCATGATGTAATCTACAACACCCCCTCCATTATATAGCCCCTAGTTGTCTAAGCTAAAAGGAGACAGTACAGTCAAAATAGTAAGTACAAAACAGTAATAAAATCATATTTATATATATATATTTCTAAACTATGTGATGTACACAATTAATGAAATAGTCCAGAACTGTTCCTTAGATTATTTCTAGAATTTGTTCTAATTTATTTACTCTTACCCCTATTCCCAAGTAATAGATACGCAAGAACATTTTAAAAAAGAACATGATATAAAGCACAGATATTTGGTATCTTTATAAATATCCACACTTTACAGAAACTACTGTGTGTTATCTAGATTGATATAATTTAAGCAGCCATTTATACCCAATCAGCAGCTTTTAAAAAACAATCTCCCAATGGTTGGCTCAATTCTTTGTGCAAATAAGCTGGGCCGTTCCACAAGAAAGATGCAGCATGGAGCACTTTTATTCTGCTCCTGTAGAAGCTGTCAGAACATAAGTATTTTCTACAGTGTTTCCCTAACACGTTCCTCTAGGAACCTTAAATCAATTGTGAATTGACAGAGAACAGAATTCTACCTTACTTGCCTTCATTCTGCTATGAGAAAGCCATGGTAGAGCAAGGAAAGATCCTGCCACCCTTAACACCAAGCCCAGACACTTTACATCAACAAGTGCTGCCATCAGGTCACTTCACTGACCCCTTCTAGCAAAGATTCAGCTGCTTTTAACAGCTGGAGATGTGGGGGAAAAAAGGCTTCCTTTGTTTTATTCCTGATTAAAAAAATCAACAGAAAGCACAATATAAAGTTGTCTCTTCCTACCAATTTTCCATTCAGAAATATTTTTTCCATCTCTTATATGTGCATAAAAGGTATTTCATTTGGCTTTCCTTTTTAGCTGACCTGGAACACATTACAAAAATCAACATATTTTTAGGGCACTCAAACAGTGGATGAAGAAATTTGTATCCTACTTACAGTGTTAGAGGAATATTGCCCTAGATTTCTTCTCAGTCTGTTTTGCAGATGAATTTATTGTGGAGATAAACTTTGAGAAATGGAGAGAATAAAAAAGGCCCCAAAGCCACAACCATAACATGAAAGATACCTAAAATATCCCCAAAACAAGGTGAAAGATGAAAGATTCAACTTACCAGAAAGAATGACTCCTGCAGGACAGAGAAACTTAATTAACTAAACCATAATATAGAGACACTTGCCTAATTGAAATATATGTTCCATCTCCAGTTCTAGTTAAGCAGCCGAACAGATAAATCACTGGCTGAGATGAGGAATGTGCATGCACGGCTAGAAGATCTCACTCAATCCCAAACTCCTTCTAGCACTCATGATAACAAACCGAATTTGTACTAACATTTTAAAACTTAATACATAGCATGTCACACATACAAAGCCATATGCAGCATGTCACAAGAGACAGAGAGAGGACCCTCGATGCTGAGAGCGAGCAGTTGATTTAGATCACCTCAGTAATCAGGCATTGAACTAGATGCCTACTTTTCACAAAGCCTGTGGTTAGTATTAGGCAAAGTACTACGTCTGGAGTCCTAATCTGCTTGCTCCAACACAATCTTTTTGCATGCTGACTTCAGCATACAAATCCACTGAAAGGTTTACATACTCTTACAAGGTATTTTAAGGCTTCACTGGGTTGCCTTCATTAGTTATCTTCAACTCAATGAGCCCAGCAATACTGGCTCCAAGGAATATCAAAAAGCGATAAAGCAACAGCAGTCCCAGAGCAACCATATAACATTAGCAAGATCCTAAGTATAAAATCAACCCATAAACTGTCCAGCAGAATACATCTCTCTGTGTTGCAGAACCAAAAGACTATGTTAGATTCATACATTCAGCCACAACCAAATGCAGATCAAATTTTTTAAATGTAATAGTCCAGACACTATAGAACAAATGGACACAACTCAAACGCTTGCAGAAACTGTCTTGTTCCAACCTGAGCTCTTCCCATTGCCTTGAACACAAAAATGTTTATACATCTACAGATTCCCCTGAATACAAAATATTTTGATGTCTATACTAACAATTTATTGCAATAAGTACCACAGATAGTCATGAATGCTTGCAAGATGTGTTTTTTAAGCTACACATGCAAAGTTAACTCCATCCATGTTATACCACAATACAGTTACATGACACAACATTATTTCTCAAATAAACATATATTGTTTATCCTGAGCTTAGGCTAAGTTTTTAATTTTCTTAGCAACTATTATCCTATATTTTTATACAGTGAGTATGGCTTGGCTTAAAAGAATTTATGGTATCCATGAGCTTAAATACTGGCCTAGAAATGCAACCGGCTGCTTCTTTATTTAGAACATAAATTTCTGATTGTCTACTGGAAAAATCACAAATACATAAATTTATGCTTTAAACGAAGTATAAAACATACTATGGTGGTTACCAGAGCTATCCATCCTGCATGATTTATTCATAAACAATATAAGACCAGATAATCCATAACACTGCAAACAAATGTGCTCTGGTTCCATTCACATTTTCCATACAAACAGATGCTTATCATATTTTTCTCAAAATAAAACAGATGTTCTACTATTGAAATCCCTGGGATACAGGTTAAAAAACTTCAATTCACAGTAGGTAATAGTTTGAATATTTGCTAGCATTATGTGAAACAATGCAGTTTTAATAAAAACAAAGATGATAAAGCTAATCATTGCAATCACACATCAGTTATATTTTATTCTTGGCCTGCATCTCTACAAGTGCAATCGTTATTTTAATGACAGGAGTGGAATGCTGTGAAAATATTTGGAAATACCAAAAAGCTATCAAAAATAATGACTTCGGGTTTATGATTAACTGTTAAACATAGAGATTTTAGAGCAATGACTCAAAGCAGTAAAGAAAAACTTAGTTTAGCATTTTTTTTATAAAGGTGGACAAATCATTAAGCAAACAATTAGTGCTTGCAGATCTTTTAAGCTCTCTCAGGGACATGAACTTGAACACGGTTCAGAAGAAGTGACTGAAAATCATTCCTCACTTTTACGGTAGCCTTTGCAAACCTCATTTAATAAAATCACATCATTCCAGTTTTGTTCTGAGCAAGCACTTTGTACTAATTTACCAGTCTGACTGGATAAAGGACTTGAAATAAAGAGAAAAGAAGTAATTGTCCTTTGAGACAGCAAAGGTTTTCTAACATGACCACAGTAGATGAAGATGACCTGACAGAGAAAGGGGAAAAAAGCACTTCCCTGATATAGTTTTTTGAAACGTTTAGCAGTGAAAAAGGGGAAAAAAAAAAAAAAAACAACACCATGAGCTCTTCTAGCAGTAAGACTGTGGGTAAGCTTCAAGAAACAGGCACAGAAGATATAACTAAATCAACTATTTTTTTCAAAATGAACACTAAGTATGAAACTAATTAAACAGGATTATTTCTGTTGCTCCTAACATAGCTATAAAACACGTGAGATGCTGTATTTTCAAAATCAGAGGGACTTGTGTATTTACCAATAAATAATCACAGAATTCACTGAAGTTCCAGGTTTTGTTTGGGTGTTGTAGAGAAAAGAAGTCTGGAGCTGAAATAAAGATGGGCACAAACTGGCTCTGTTGTCATTCCAGTCCAGTGGCAAAAACTACTGTGGCAGTTGTACAGGATTCTAATGATTGTAGCACAGATGATGATGAGGTGATAATGCATGGCTTTGATTTTCACTCCTTCAATACAAAACCCACCTCCATCAACCAAAAGCATGCTACCTAATTGAAAGAAGGAATGGAAATATCTACAGCACCATAAAAGATAGTCTCAGAAATAAGTTATAAACACTACAGTTAGAACATGTAGCAGATTAATCATTAAAGTCCACATTAACCCTCAGCTGCATGAGTGCAGCTCTCAGTTTTTAGTGAGCATGAGTTGTGCTATAGTACTCACACAATTACAGTCAACTGTGTAAGTTATTGTTAGTTTTCAAGATCCAAGCCTACATATACTTTTTAAATACAAAGTCAATGCTGCATAGTAGAGATAGCTAAAATACACATAAAAATATCAAAATAGAAGTGTCCAACACAGATTTTCAAAATCACCTTCTTGGTGCATTGAAACTGACCAATTTCAGATACCCAGGAGAGAACAAGATAAAAACAGTAGAACTGGCAGGGAGAGAGGAAGCACCAACTCAGCTAAACAACAAAATGCAAAAGACTTAGGAATAAGCAGAAGTAATAACACTTCTGATTCAGTTCTACAATGAAGAGACAAGCAGATAACTGATAATAAAGATGATATATAGTGTGTAGTATTCTCTGCTTCTTTGAATAGCTGAGGCAGCAAGATCCTGAATGCAATAGTCCTAGCTGAAAGTATCTCTGATGGATACTAGAAAACAGAGCATTAAATAGTTTTGGAAGTAATTGAAACTGCATATAATGAGTACTATACAAAATTACGTCAGAGCCTTGGCAACATTATGTAAGGAAAAGAAATGTCATTATATAAAGCAAAACAAGATTTAAAAGAAGAAAAGATAAAAGGAGAAGGATTGATATAAAGTGGATAAATAAAACTAGCTGTGATGAGATAGTTTACTGTGAACATGAAACATGAGCAGAAAACTTACAGTGAAGCTATATGAAAAGCTTGCTTAAACAGGCAAAATGTTAATTTGAAACACATTATTTTATGCCCTTGCTATTATTGGCATGGGAAAACAGGGATATAAGCAATAGTAAATTAGACAATATACTCCTAAAACTTAACTAACTTTTAGATGTTTAAAATCACTTTTAGATGTAAAAACTTACTTTCAGAAATTTAAAATAGCTTTGTCCATCAATATTTGTGGGCCCCATTTTCATATTAATACTGATTTACTCCAAGTTACATAATTAGCAACTGCACACCTAAAAATCTTCAAAATACCAAAAAACTACATAGTATTATGAGTTTCTCATGCAGATACTGTAATTTTCTCAGCTCTTGGCTTAAAATTACAAAGCTGTTGAAATGTAAAGAAAATTGAAATCAATTCCTAACAAGAGTTTCTGGAGATTTACACTTCATGCTGGATAGTTGCACAAAGTATGGCTAGTTCGCATAAATGGTGATCGCACTGAAAATCTTCAAAACAGAAGTACAAGCAAAAGGTATATAACTAAATAGTGCTGCCAACTGAAACCTTAGCACTGGTCTGTATTCTCAGATGATTCCATACATCTTGGTAAAATTATTCCATACTATCTCTCTGATAATACTGTACATCACTATTAAGTTACTATCCAGCTATTTCACATAATTTTATTACTTAATATATTAAATAATATTTAATATTAGTAAATATTTTCATTTGAATACCTACTGATTTTCATCATTAAACATGTCTCTTAATGCCACATCCAGATGTCTAGTAAATAGTACCAAGACTGGAGACTCCACTATTTCTATGGGCAGCCCATTCCAAAACATGAATGAGTTACTTAGCATTTAATGTTTTAATACTTATTATTTAATATGTTTGCTACTCACTATTTCATATATTTTTTTCTTAGTGAAAAGTAATAATGGCTTCTTTAAACACTACGTAGAGAAAGTAGTGAGTTAATACTGTCTCACCATTATTGTCCATGCAGATTATGATCTTAAGAAATAAACAAAAGTTATTCATTTAGAGAGGAAACATCATTATAATAAAATTTCATTACTATTCATCCACTCAAATTGAGTTATAGACTATTAAATAAACAAACAAACAAATATTTTTTTAGCCCATTTCAGAAAAGAATCTCTGTGCAGAAGATCACAGAAACCAATCTGAGCATGGTGCCATAATTATAAAACATGAAATTTAAGTACATTTTGTTAATTAAATTATGGTGGGGTTTTTAAAATTTATTTAAAATAAAGTAACACCTAAGCTTTCAGTGAACAGGCTCATTCCACATTTCAGAATGTTGTAAAGATTGAATTGTTGAATTTGTCAGTTGTGGCTCTTACAGTTTGAAGTCTGCAAAGAACACACACCTGTCTATTGATGGAAATTTAATATTTGACATATTATCTTATGTATATCAAATAAAAAAAGGCACTAAAGGGCATATATAGGTAAGAAAAAAGTCTCCATACAATATTTACAATATAATTACAATAGCGATATCACTATCTAGTAGAATTTAAAAGTATCTCCTGTTAATTATGCTTTTATGAGCAGCTATCTGTCAAATCATTTCTTGTAGCACCTTTCAAAGAACAAATGCAATAAATCACACTTAAGCTGCAGCACAAACCAGCAAGTTCAGGCACATTTCCAAGCTACAAATGTCAAATATTAGTTCAGACTTCCCAGTAACTGTGTACACAGCATTATCCATGAACAATCAATCACTTACTACCCAGCTTAATACACTACAAAATCAAACAGAGAATACATACACATACATGGACGAATCATGATCACTACTGCAGGAGTACGCAAGGCAGGCTGGGGGAAGGAAGTTGTTTCCATAAAGTTTCCCTCCATGATGGACAAAGGGAATTTTTGATTGAATGGCAGTTCAAGGAAAACAAAGGATAGAAGAGAGGTTCTAACATGCATTAAATTGGTCAACCAGATCCTCCCCACGTGACATCATCTATACACCATATGTCTTATCTTTCTAACAGTGTGATATGGCCATTCCTCCAAACGATTTTCTCAGAAATTGTATATAGGAAATACATTTTCACTCTTTGTCACTGAAAAGATGCATAAATAATTCTGCAATTATCCAGTTGGTATGTTTAAACTCCAGTTTAGCAGGTTTATAGTGTTTTTGAATAGATTCACATGTGACAAAAGATTTCCTTAATTTGTTTATTTTACTTATGTTCTGGAGAAGTGCAGATTTTTCAAAATTTTGGCCAGTCTGAATCAAATGGAATGCCACTGAAATTATAAAAAATCCTTTTCCTTCACTCTGGCTTATCCAACATATTCTCAGCTTACTTTAAATTCCAACCATAATTTTAATAATTATAAAAGCACCAATTTTTAATGGATTCAAATAGATGATAATATTTCTAGGAAAACAAAACAAAGCAAAACAAACAAACAAAAAGCCATGAATTAGTATCTGAATATATGCTTTCCAATGTTCAGGAGTTTATATGATCACATCAAGGTCAAAATAAAAATCAGCAGTATTTGTAAAACTGAGTTCTCCATTCTAAGTGATTTCAAACACTGGAAAAATGAAGACTGAGTCTAAACTTTGAACATTTGAAATCCTTTCAGTCACTTCAGTTCCTAGACAGCAACTTCATCTATGTTCTTTACAATATTAGCATCTACAGGGACAGACCATGAGAAAGCACCAAATGTGTTTTGCATTATGTACTGATAGTATACTGACAGAGCATTTCACAAGGTGGTTAACCAGCCCTGTTTAATCATACAGCATCATACAATTTTTATATGCAACATTCTAGAGAAAAGACTTTATGTAATTTAGTTGCTTAATTCATAATGCCATATATTCCTGTACACTGTCAATTTCAAATGAATATTTTCTAAGGAATAAATAGAAACATTTTCTGATATTTTGTTTATTAGCTTTTAATACTGAGGTCGATAAAGATTTGGTGAATATGGAAATGAAGTGGCAATTCTTTGGCAGCACGTGTATCACACACTTAGCTTTTGTCATAAAATTGATCTTCAAACAAATGCTTTTCCCAAATTCTAATTGAGGTACAGCCTTGCCAGAAAATGTTCAAAGCACTTGTGGCTACTCTATTCCGGACGTGAGTCTCTGAAAAATATGTACAGGCAAAAGGAATCGTAAGGAGTCTGATTTCATCCTAACATTTATTCTACGTTTAAGATTTGTGTAATAGACTGAGGAATTGCTTTCTTAACTCTGCAGTAATAAAGAATCAAGAAACTGATATTTTTTTCAATTTCTTTCCATTACATTTTATGTCCACATTTAGATGTATCTGGCAAAATCTGAAAGCTGACACCAATGTGAGAGTCCCTAGGGATTCACAAATATAATTTCCATGCCTCTCTGAAAACTGAGAAAAAATGGAAAATGTGAGCTGTTATAAATTTGAGCTAATCTCCTCCTGCCATAACCTAAAATGATCGTCAGCTGCCAGGTAATCGTCTGGTATTCGACAGCATAAGAAGAGCTTGTCTATCTGAACCTCAGAGCTGGTAGAGATGTCAGTATCTCTTAAAATACTTGCACAAGTAAATTTCTTTGCAACATTTCAATTCTGCAGCTGTTTGCTTACACAGGAGAAAAAAAAAAAAGTAGCAGTATCATGGAATTCCTGATCTTGGCATGCTTATTTTTGGAGTTAAAAATAAAGCAGCTCTAATGTTATATCTAGTAGAATTGCATTACTCTTCTGTTAATGCATCCTAAAGTATCACTGACCATATACACACAAATTAAATGAAAACTCAGTCAATAATTATGAGAGTATGAGAAAAAAAATATTTCAAAATATCAAGGCATTTTTTTCATTGGTCACATTTGTCAGTGCTAAATCCTAAGACTTATTGGCTGTTGATGGGATTTTAGTTTCCCATGAAAATAAGTTGCTTATGAAAGTTCATCTAAGGATAAAAGGCAAAGATTACTGTTTAAGCATATAATTAATTATTGTGATACCTCCGGATTTCAGAATTCCAAATTTATTACTATAATTTCAGAAGTTGCGTGTGTGCATTAATTTAAGCTCACACTACTGTGGCAAGTAGAAAGCCCTTTCTTATTTACACAAACAAGGCATTCATAGAATCTTAGAATAACCCAAGTTGGAAAGGACTCACAAGGATCATCAAAGTCCAACCCCTGGCTCCACACAGCACCAACAAAAATCCAAACCCTATATCTGAGAGTGTTGTCCGAGTCCTGCTTGATCACCACCCTGGGCAGCCTGTTCCATTCATACCACCCTCTGGAGCAGAATGCTTTCTTGCTATCCAGCCTGACCCTTCCTTGATGTAGCTCCATGCCGCTCCTTCTGGCCCTGTTGCTGTCACCAGAAACTTGATAAATCCCCAGGGGAAAAAAGACAGGGATTTATGACTGTGAAAGCAAAAGGCAGGGACAGCAGATACCTGTCTCAGGAAGTCTCATAGACTACAATATTGAGTAAAATATACAATGAAGTGAGATGCTCCCAGCAGCACGTTGCTTTTTTTCCTAATATCTATATAAGAAAAGTATACAAGATGTGTTAACAAACCTAAACATTAACATTCCTAAATCAGTAATATGGCTGTACATCTGAAATGGTTGCACTGTAAATTCTACTGTTTTCCAGCAGTTTGGAAATGAAAAGTTTGAATGAATTAAAATTATCTAGACCAGACTAATGTGACAACAATTCAATGGTAAAAGAAGACAAAGTTTACCATGGGTTCTATAATGATACTTGTTAAAACTACTTCTGTATCACATGATGCATGCAGCAATTTAGCTTGAGGAATTATAATAGAATTTTAGAAGACTTCTCTTATTACTATACGTGAATAATATAAATAATATACACCATTTGCACACATTGTTATTTTTCTCTCTGATTCAGGAGCGTATTTTAAACAAGTAATTGACATAACACAGTGCAGTTACTGATTTGACTAACATCAGTGTTTTGCTCATCTCTGAAGCTATATGGCCACTGGCCATGAAAGATTAAAGACAGTCTCTAGAGGCACCATGAGCAATATATCAGAAGAGCAAAATAAGAAAAAACAGTGTTGAAGTAAAGGCAGGCATTATGGTCATCTGTCTATGTGACTTTGAGACAGGATGAGAGGAAAGGAGTAGAGAAAGCCAACAACACAAGAATTGGAAAGATTCATATAACAAAGAAAAATATCAATAATTATGATGACCACCATATTATTTCTATATGAAGGACAGTACTACTAATCTCGGCTGCAACTGTCCTGAAAGCATGTATGAGAAGAGAATCTCTGAATTAACATTTTTCTTGAGCAAAGAAACACTGAAAGAGTGAAAATAACCACAGACAATTGAACATAGGGAAGTCCTGGATCAGACAAATATATCCCAAAGTTGCTGAAGTAATCAGTGCTCTGAAGTAAATAAAACACCAGCAGGAGCTATTGACCTCACTAGTATAAAATGCATTTTATAGAATATTGTTTTCTTTGGCTAAAGATACTGTAGTTCCAATCAGTCAAGATCAATTATGAATAAATAGTCAAGATCAGTTAGTAACAAACAGGCAACCAGACAGACCTCCTGAGGAGTGACGGAGTTGCCCAGAACCTTGCTTATGAGGAATTCCAGAATGAGAAAGTGCTCCAAGGGCCTGAGGGAAGAGGGGGGTGTCATGAGTGCAAGTGTGCCTAATTTGGAAAACTTTTTGCGCAGGTAGTCAGGTTGGGGAGGAAATCACTGGGCTAAGAAGTATCCAGCAATGAAAGAGAGAGAGATGTCTGGTACTGTGCAGTGATACAGGCAACAGCGGCAAGAGTGCTTGCAGCCTGGAAGGTCAGAAGTATAGTATATATTCATCTATGACGAAAGATTGAAGAAGATGGGCTTATTTGGCTTTGAGAAGAGATGGCTCTGGGCAGACCTCATCATCACATTTCAGTACCTTGAGGGGAGCTTACAAGCAGTAGGGGCACCAATTTTTTACACAGTCTGACAGTGATGGGATAAGGAGGCTTTAAAGTAAAAGAGGGGAGAGTCAGGTTGGATGTTAGGCAGAAATTCACTAATGAGATGGCACTAGCACAGAATGCCAAGAACATCTGTGGATGCTCCACATCCATGGAAGTGTTCAAGGCCAGGTTAGATGGGGCCCCAGGCACCTGTCTGGTGGATGGCTACCTGCTCAAGGCTTTAGGATCTTTAAGGTCCCTTCCAACTCAAGTCCTTCTATGGCTCAATGGAATAATAAAATGTATGTCCGAATGTTCAAATTTTTAGTGGATGATAGAATTATGTTTACATAAAAATTAATAAAAGTTTATTTCAGCATGCATTTTCTGTCAGTATTTTTAATGAAACCCAGTTAGATAACAGATATCTCTGAATACCATTCAGCTTTCCTCAACATCTAAAGTGCTAGAATGCTGTAATGATCTATCATTTGCCAGAACTCTCTCTCAAATATTTCACAGATATTTACTAATCAAATGTACAATTCAAATCTCCCATGTGAAGCTTTTAACCCTGCTTTAAAAAGTAAAAATAGCTCGGAGTGATTGTCGTACATCAGGATGGCAAAAACAGGGCCAGAACTCATTAAAAGTCACATAGTGTAAATCACAGATAACATTCTTGCATTCCCAAAAATAAAAATAAAATTCTAATATCAAAGAGTGTAGCACACAAGAGTGGACTTCATAATCCTTTTAATGCACTTTATTATTCTTTAGTGTTACCCTGGCTTTACAAGTTTGTTATCACAGCATCTAACTAAAAAAAAAAAAAAAAAAATTAAAAAAAAAAAATGAAGAAAGAAAAAAAAAGAAGAAGAAGAAGAAGAAGAAGAAGAAGAGCTGATTCTCTATAGCACAGTCCTGTCACTATAACAGAGTCCTATCACTAGTTATTGAGACAACAGTCTTCAAGTTGTCACCAAGATCATGCAGCCTTTTCTTTCCAGTAAACAACCTTGTTGAAAAATTGAGCTTTCTAGCCTTAGGCTGCTGAAAATAGGTCCCAAAAAACAGTGCTTGACTGCTAGTGAAAAAAAACGCTATAAAAGGTATTGTACTTTAAAATCCTGAATGACAGCAATCTACAATGATGTGCATCTGAATGCAGACCGACTTATCTGAAACACAAGAATAGCAGTAGTCCATGAGGCATCAGACCCATTAGCCATCTAAAGGTAAGGAACATTTGTCATGCTCTGACTGGTTCTGTGAACAGACCTGTCTGTATCCCTGGCAGGTGGGGCAAAGACGTGTGTGTGGCACCGAGGTTGCAGCCCTTGAGTGATACAGCTCCTCTTTGAGAGGTATGTCAGGTCATTTTACTTCTCTCTTTCCTGTTCTGAATTCTAGATGATAACCCTGCTTCATATTCCTCCTTACTCCAGTCCCTCTCAGTTTGCTGTTTCCAGCTGAATTTCCTTGTTGAAAACATTAAAATAATTCTTTGTTAGGGTAGAATCCTGTCAGTGGCTACAGAACAGTAAACAATACCAGTTACAATACAGTACTTCCGTCTTGTGAGAATCCTTTGCCTCTTAACTTTTATGACTTCTTTAAACAGCAGGGATTAATAATAATAATAGTAAGAAGAAGAATGTGACATGATTTTCAATTTATGACAGCAAGATGATAAAGTTAAGCCTTCTCATCCAAAACAGTTTTTTATGAAAAAGAAGTGAAAACATCTAAGAAGTTTCCTAGCAGTCATCTTTGAGGTAGATTGTTTTGACAGTACAGAGTGCTTTATTTTTCACCTCTTCTGCCTAGTATATATATATATATTTGTGTTTTTTCTATTTGTATTATACAAATATATGAAAACAATCATAGAATATAGCATGACATTTATTTGAGAACTAAAATTCCAAAATATAGTTCCCAAATATTCTCCTCGCTCAGAATTATGATTTTAACAGTTTTCCAATAACAAATATAGCCATATCATCAAAAAATACTGCATTCATTCAGAGGTGAATTAGAAGACCTGATAGATGAGTTGCCGTATTTCATTCTGTTTATACAACAACAGATAGATTTACGATAGAGCTTAATGTGCTATAATATGGACAATCAAACACAGTGTACACCATGTATCACAATCAATAGCATAGGATTGAATACAGTCTGAGAAGACTGTCTATTCCACTCTGGTTGGAAATCATTCCCAGTAATGACTTTTCAAGTGAAATATGATGGGGGGAAAAAAAAAGTTGGGCAAGAAGTTAGAATAAAGGACTATAGAATGTTATATTTTGGAAATCCAAGAAAATAATAATAAAAAAAATCAACTAGCCTAATTAGAAAGAGGGAAAATTGTCATCTCCTGATGCAAATCACATAGATGACTTTAAAGGAATAAGTATTTCCTCTCATTTAATTTTAGTATCAGAAGGTTAGCTAAAAGTTTTTTGCTGCACCATCTCCATGTAATGTCAATGCAACTGAAACTATATTTGAATTTCTTGGTCAAATTCTGCCCCCTTCTAGATCCTGACTCATCTCTAACTCTGTGGACAGTCATCAGTAAAAGATGTGATCTGTCTGTCTGAATCCTTGTTTTCTCATGCTAGCATATAAAAGCACAAAGGCTCAGAATCTGAGATCTCAGATTTTCTTCAGGATTATTCACCTAGATCACAGAATATATATTAAAAAAACAACAACAAAAGCCCTCACATTGAAAGCATTCTAGTTCCAAACAGGAAAAAGAAAGAAACAAAACCAAGATAGACAAACATAGAACAAACATAGATAAATATGCAGTTACTGAAGCACAGAAGAAACCTAACAATAAATCTTCTGAAGAGTCAGAGCACTTAGACATGGCATCATGTCCTAAACGTCTACCAGCTTTAAGCTGTGCCTATGCTGACTTCACCATGATGGCCACATCTGCCCTTCACATTCAGTCTGTTCTTCAGAGACTTACAGTGTAGTGATATTTCAGAGCACATTGTCAGTGAAGAACACAAGCAAAGATGCTGCTGATACTGCAACCATCCTACCACAGCCAATGGGACATTAGTGTGTTACATACATGTACATGATTAACTAATTACAGACTGCTGAGCTGAGGCTTTAATTCTCTCTGATTTACTGAGCGTAACGGAACCATTCTTCTCCATTTCCCCCTATAAGCTAATACCCTACAATTTCCCTAACAGAGTATACTTATTCACGTTCTCCTGTAAGCCCTTTTCTTCTGTTTCCAAAATAGCTTTTCAACAATTAATAAAATATTACGCATTTCAAAAATACTTGCTATAAGCTTTTGGTCATATTCAGAATTTCAGCTGCTTTCAGGAATTGGTAACATTGCATTTTTTATTGTCATGTAAACCAGAACTGAATTTAGCACATCTTAGATTGTTTTTTTCTTTTTACATATACGATTAAGTGAAAATATAGTAGTATTTTCTTTAATATTTTCGTACATTTGTTGTCATAAAGAACAATAAAAATATCATAAATTCAATGAGAAAACAGTGATGGCTGACACATAGTTCTGAATTATCATTCCAAAACCTTGTGTTTTAATGTTCTTGACTGCATTTTAAAATATTACCATACAAAAATTTTTTTTTTATTCCTTGTTCTCACTTGCAATTAATTTGCCTAAAACATGCTATTTAATGTCATATTAATCCTCTTCCTGTGCTTACTTGCACTGTCCTTTGGTATTGACAAATGAAACTAAACCCACAATCTTCATAAAGTAACTCTGATGTGACACTCTATTTAATTAGTAGCAATTTTGTTCAATTCTCTAGGCTTAAGGAAGAAACAAGCTATTCTTGTAAATAAAATTGGCTGTGGGAAGAGACACTCTCTCTCTGCCCTCCCAACCTTTCCACACTTGCTTTGGCTTGAGCACTCACCTCTGATTTGATGTAGAAGATACATGCACTTGGACATCAAAACGCCACTGTACTTGCGTTTTGTTGAGATGTGCTGGAAGAATAGAATCACTTTTCTTTCTGAGGCAGTTGCTGCTAAACAGAAAATAATTCTGATGGGGTGGTTTAGAAGGTCCTCACTGTGTAGTATAATGGGGTACGTGCTGATGAAACAACAACTGAAAGAGTTTTAGCTCAAGTTGTGAAGTTTAAGCACTGCCCTTTCTTAAATCACTTTTGAAAAATTCTTCCTGATAGTCATAGTTACAACAGAACTCCACTGAAAAGAGATAAGAGCTCTACCCCATAAACTGCAGGGATTTTCTACTTCATTGCATGCATATTACAGCACGATGATTCAATGGTTAGTTCTATTCCATAAATAACAAGATCTGTTACTCCTATAACCTCACTACCTTCTGATGAAGATCCATGGTATTCATGCTTAGTTTACATAAACCCAGACCTGATACACTATATACTTCGCAAAATTACCAGAAGCAATGCCAATTAACCTCAAATCTAGATGCATTATCTGTACATTGTACAAGTATGCTGAGAATCCCCAAAAAAGAGCCTTAAAAATAAAAAAAAAAATATTTGCAAATAATAACAAAGGAGCCAACACATGTCCTTAAAAAAAAAAATAGTGAAAGAAGTTGCTACTAGTCTATTCTGAATTAGTAATATTCATGCATATTAAATTATGTAATAATAAGAAGCCACCCAGATTTGTCAGATGTGTATTCTAGGAAAATGTGTTACCTTAAAAGACTTCAGTAGTTTCTGATTATTTATCTGTAAATGTCAGCAGGACTGCTCTGGTCAAACAGATATTGAACAACTACTTCATTATGCATATTTGCCTAAGTTTCTCCAGCTCACCTCTAAGAACAACAGCTCTTAAAGGCTGGAGTTGCAATGAACATCTACTTTTCTCTAACTGTGATACAGACAGACAGAATGGCCTTTCTGTATGAGTCCTCAGAGGACATCCACCTCACCAGCACTTTCCTGAACAACGTGCAAGAGAGAAAACTTGGAGGGTGTATTTTTGGCCAGTTGCAGGATAAGCACATTTCAGGTTTTAAAATATTCATCAACTCAAGACAAATTTTCATCAACCCCAATTTTAGTTTCAGCTGACTAACACCTAAAGCAGTTTTGGGTGCTCTTCATATCTTTATGAGTGAAGGAACACTACTGTCAAAGAATCTGACAATGCAAACATATCAGTAAGAACTCAATAATGTAGTGGCTTGCATGTACATTAGTTAACATTTATAACATATGCTTTCATTAAATTGCATATTCATAAAATTCACTCTTCAGAGGAAGAATGTATTCTATACCCAGGCAGGTATCAAAGACCACCTGTGAAAAACAGGTTAAGAACAAAGATCTAAATGAAAGTAATAGAGTTGGAATATACATGTTTTATGTCTGTCTGAGGCACAGCAGTGCTTGAGAGTAAGGTACAAGGAATACATGGAGAGACATAAAAATAACTTCTTAAATAAAACAGATTATATCTCCACTGTTAAATGGTTAAAAACACCATTTAGTACCTACTAGAACTGTGTTAAATACTTGAAATGTACCAGTTAGGTTGGTAAAGAAAATGCTAAATTTCAGTCAGCAGCTGTTACTACACAAGGGTACCTTGATTGCCAAAATAACTCAGACGCTGAAGAATGCTCGTGGTCAAAAGCTGACTTCTAATGCCAAGTCACACAAAGACTGCAATTGGCCATGTGTGAAGTTGACACACCTCAACAACTCTGCAGGTTTTCTTTGATAAAAACTACAGTTTTTCTGTGTATACTGCCACGATGATCAGTCTGTCATGATCATTACAAACAGGTTGATTTTTTTGTTTGCTTGTTTTTGTTTTGTTGTTGTTATTGTTGGGGTTTTTTTGGAAGTATTAAGAAGTGGTTGGAAGAGGATATTTAAATAAAGGACATGCAAATAAAAATCTAGAGAAATATTTGGTAGCTAACATCATCTTGCTGAAGAACGAATTGTTCCATGTCCAGTCTTTCCCTGGTAATGTCTTTCTGATGCTCAGACTGATTAACTACATTATTACTACAACATCACTAATTCGAACACGTGAGAAAACTGTCCTTTTGGTAATCTCTGTGATAGTCATAAAGAGATTTCAAAATAAAAACATTGATAGAACTAGCAAAACTTTTTGGGAAAGAAATATGTACAGAAACGTAAATACCTTCCCCAAATTGTCTTTTTACAATCTAGATCATCACTACATATAAATTCTTCAGTGTGGCAAGGTCTCTGTTGTCTCTTAAGCCTCCATGCTAACAGACATCTCTAAGTAAAACACTTCTAGACCATTTCTCTGTAATCACAGAATCATAGAATAGCTCAGATTGGAAAAGACCTTAAAGATCATCAAGACCAACCACAACCCTAACTCTAACAACTCTCTGCTAAATCATGTTTCTGAGCACTACATTCAAGTGTTTTTTAAACAGATTCAGGGATGATGACTCAACTACCTCCCTGGGGAGCCTATTCCAGTGCTTAGCAACCCTTTCTGTAAAGAAGTTTTACCTGATATCCAACCTAAACTTACCCTGGCACAACTTGAGGCCATTTCCCCTCAGCCTATCAACAGTGAGAAGAGACCATCCCACTCTTGCCGTAAGCACCTTTCGGGTATTGCAAGAGAGCAATAACGTCTCCCCTCAGCCTCCTCTTCCCCAGACTAAATAGCTCCAGTTCCTTCTGTAATAAGTAACTGCAAATTGAAACTCCATATATCATGAAAACTACGGATAATTTTGTGTAATTATAAATGTTGAAATGTGAAATACAGTGTCACTGAAATTTGATTTACAAAACAAGGACATTTGGGGGTAAATTGATTGCATCTCAAAAAGGTAAACAAAAAAGATATTCTGTCCCTAGACTTGTCGAGGGTGTTGTGACAACACCAAGAATATGTGAGTAATTTTTATGCAGCTACTTTCACAGAATGCAAATTAGAAATGACCTTTAAGTTGTGCTACATTTAATGAAAGTGTGGATTCTTTTCACAGTACTAAGAAGTAGAAAAGAAAACACAGGTGTGAAGAAAACATTGGTAAACCACCAATCACTTTTCTGTTACAAACTAATTACATTAAAGACTAAACCCAAGGCAGCCTGCAAGATCACAGTAAAAAGAAAGGGTTGGAAGACATCACTATTTATTGAAGCGAAGCCAGACAAATAAGAGGGCTGCTCCAAAAGTTATGCCTTCTACTTTTGTGATGTTGGCCTGTGACATCAGAGGTAGATGTTGTGGTATGGCAGTGGAGGTTGAACCTTCCCACCAATATCACATTACATTTTGTTGCTGTGACAGATGGCAGCAGAGGGGCAGTCTGACACAAAGGTGTCTGATTTGGAGTGCATATGAAGCAAAGGTGTGTCACTGAATTCCTCCATGCAAAATAAATGGCACCCATTAACATTCATAACCTTTGCTGAAAGTTTATGGAAATCAAACAGTGGACGTGAGCACAGTAAGGTGGTGGGTGATGCATTTCAACAGTGATGATAGTGACAGTGGTCACTTCTGCTGGTGTAGATTTTCACAAAGATGACATGCAGGCTCTTGTTCATAGCTAGTGAAAATGTATAGCTAATAGTGGTGACTGTTGAAAAATAGCATTTTGTAGCAGAGAATTTGCTCTTATCAACTAGTGCTGTTGTGCTCTTCATATCTGTTTGCATCAAACTAAATAGGAGGCATTACTTTCAGAGTGACCTACATATATTCATAATTTATTTAAGCAGAAATTTTACAGTGTATACTTATATGAAGATATACATGCTGCTAGAAACAAAACAATTCAGATTCTCAGAACAAAGAGGAGATAAGAACTACAAACTTCTTTAAGGCCAGTGTTTCTTTCTGCCCAGTTACAGTCTATTGAGCCTTCTGGCAGAAACTTTGGTCACTTCTGGAAGATGAGGTAATGTGCAGTATAATTGCACTATGCCAGCATCTCACCTTTTCCTACTTTTGTCTGGACAAAGAAAACATCCAAAGTTTTGGTGGTGATGGAAACATCTGGTAGAGACTGACACAAACAGGAGTGAGTCTTTTCCAGACACTCTAATAACAAATGGTATAGTTTCTGATGAAAAGACAAGAAGCAGGTACAAATTCACTATGCAACAAACATCTATTAATGAATTAGTACCACGAGGTGCCAATAAAATCAAAGTTTATAACAGAAATGCCGGTTATCGGTGTGTCATCATTGTCTATGTGTGTTTGTCAGGAATTCAGGAATGACTGGCTATATTCATAAAGACTGCATAACACTAACAGAGCCTCTGAATTAAGTTAAGGAACACCATGGACAAGTACTTCAACAAAATTTGCTAATGTAATGTTAAAGCAAGGTGACTTTAAGAAATTATTCTGTATGAGAACACAAAATAGCATTGGTAAATGATTTTGCTTTTCATTCATGAGACTAGATTAGTAGTTTTGATGATCATGTTTTATAAAGCACATTGAAAAACTGGAAAGGGTGATGAAAAGAGCTACAGGCTCTGAGATATTTCCACCAATACATAAGTATTGGAGGAAGTACCTTGGAGGGAGTCCATTTAATTACATAACTACTCTCTATTTAGTTCTTTAGCAAGAACTAAATACTGAATATGAAGGGGCTAATATTCTGTATTAATATTAAAAAATAGTTCATAAGACTGAAAGTAGAAGCCAGAAAGGATGATGATGATTATTATTATTATTTACCTTATATTGATTAACAGTTTGAACACATCATTGGGTAAATCAGTTAACATTAGCTAACACAATTTACTGACCACAGTTAAGAGATTACTATATGAAATATAAGATCTGTGAGGTATAGAACAGACAGTCTGAATGGCTTTGTACTGCATGAATAAACATATAAACATATGAAAAGCAATGAGATTACCTGAGAAAATACTTGAAAAATAAAACAAACAAAACAAGAAAAACAGCCAATGAATCTTTTTCTCTGGACAGAAATAAGGCACTAAATTATCTCAGATAGCTAAAAATTTCAGACAATTCTAGACAAATGGAAACAGTTAAGCTACATCAATCCTTGTTCTTGCTATTGCTGTAAATAGAATTATTGTCATTCAAGCTTGTATTTATACAAAAAAAAAACAAACAAAAAACATACAAAGATAGGCTCTAGCTGGAGTATTATTCAAACTCCTTATCTCAGATAGAATGCAACAAATATCCAAAGTTTCAGTTACAAGTTTACGAAAAGATTTGCCCTCCAAACAGCCATATATAAAAGGCAACATTAATTAATCTGAAGACTGTGTCTCAACTAACTGCCTGAATAGTGTGAGAAGAGAGCGCACATGATGCTTGTATGTTGAATATATATGTAGAGATCTAGACAGCTCTAGAACATGAGATAATAAGCTTAGGCAAAGCAATAGAGGAAAGGTATCCACTCTCTTCAAAGAGAATACAGAAAGATGGGCTAGCATGATATACAGAGGAAAACAGAAAAATACAGCACTTTATTTTGAACAACACTGCTCTTCATATTGGGGTTGATCACCAGAGAATCACTGACTACTCTGTTTTCTCAAATAAGCATCTTGATGTGTACAAAGTGACAGACATCAGCACTGATCTTCTCAGTGTGCCAGTAACTGGGCTCTGAGACAAGCTATCCTACACCTGCTTGTCCACAGGATTCACCTCTGGTTCTTCCTCCCCAGCATCCACTAACAACACTTATTAGTTGCCTCCTTTCCTGAGAAGAGGTTCTGTGTGGCTTTCTGGTTCTCATTATTATATTCATTTCAATGCTGTTCTTGAAGCCTGGTATCTCAGTACTTGAGAGGTTCCGCATGTGCCACCGAACAATGATTTAACATGACATTGTGGCAGAAAACATGGGGAAAGGATAGAAATAAAAGAATGAGGGATCCAAACAACTGCATTTGGCTCTCTGTGTGGGGTGTGCCTATCAACATCAATAACTGTTAGCAGCAAATCAGATGTCACATTGATAGGGGATACAGATCACTCGCATCAGACATTTGACTAGAAGGTTTCAATCTTCTTCCCTTATCTAAAAGGACATATAAAAATATAATGGGCTATTAGCTTTTCTTTTTGCATTGCTATTCAAGATAGTTTTGTAATTTCTTCCTTCCCTTCCAGCTCCTTAGTGACCCTTGCACATTTTGAACTCTCCAGGACTTTCAGGGCCTAAGATTTTCTTCTACAGCTGCAGGAGAGAAAGCAATCAGTGTTCCTGTTGACACTGTGGCTGACTTAACAGCTGTGATTTGACTCAAGAAAACTTATGTCAAGAGACACTATCTTTAAGAAATATGAATTTTCTTGATCTAACAACTGTTGTATTCCTAACCTTGTGTATGGGCGGAAAGAAGTAATAATGATCAGACTATTTAACAAAGAAGTCAAGAGTCCTGTGCTCCTGACTTTCACAGGTAATATGGAATTAAATACCTGTAATTTGGAAGCATTGTATGCTCTTACTCAATTACCCATTTTTACAGAGATTTTACTATATGTTCCTACAGCAAATAGAACAAGAGGGGCCTTAATCACATAGAACATTACTTTTGAAAAAAATCATTAACAGTAGTGAAGATGAGTCTGCAAACAATCATGAGTCTGCACCTTTACAATTTACATGCTAGGTTAAAAATGTGTTCTGGAAGAAGTGTAAAAGAGCTAATCATTTTCACTTTTCACACAGAAACTTCATTCTTGTTTTCTACTGCTTGTGCTTAGAAAATTGTCCTTATGGGATTCAATCCTGAAAACAAACATTATTGGTTTACCGTATATAGCCCCAAATCATCTAATAAGCTCTTTCTCCATCAGAACTGCTATACATCAGTCAATTTCCTAACCATGAAGATTTAAAAACTTCTGAAACCAGTTCTTCAGCATATATGTGCTTTCATTAGGATTTTCCACCACTAAAAGCACTGTCAAGCTTCTTTGCTTATCAGCCTTCCAAATTCATTATATAGCACTAATGAATAAATGCTACTTGAGGCCTGTTTTGGTCTTTTTTATGCATATAGGAAAGGTCTACTATATACAAATCATTAGGAACTATTATTAAGTAAGTGATTACATACACTATCTGTTTTAAAATGTATTGCAGATACTTCCAAGATAATGCACAACAAAGAAAAGTTTCACAGAAAGAAATACACTATGTTTCAAGCATAATTTCTAAGCTGTTTAAATATGAAACAAAACCTTGTCAAGCTACAAGTTTCCAGCTGTTATGATATCATAAGATAAATTTACAACTACAAAATGGCTTGGTGAGAAAAAAAATATTTGCTTTTACAAAGTATGAAAATATAAATGTTTCAAACACTGCAACTGTCCAAACAGATTATTACAAGCAAAAATAGTTGAATTGAGTATGGTTTGATTTTGTACTAGCTTCATAGCACTTGTTATAATTACTTAAAGCTGTAGGCAAAATGTGCTTTAACACTTAACATGATGCATTTAATTTAAAATGATGCGATAAAAGTATACAGGTGGTCTCTGTGTGTCTATCATTGTGTTGTATTTTATTAACTGAAATAATAATTTATTTCCCTAATTAAGCAATAATGAAGCTGGATAACTGGCTCTGAAAGACTACTACATGTTCATGTTTAAATTCTTAAACAGAGCTAAAATGAAAAAGGAGTTTCTTTCCTCTATGACTTTGAAAAGAATAGAGTGGTGATTAACAGCAATATTTTTTTTAATGAAACGCAACCTTTCATCCCTGTCATCTTCTGACCATCCTCGCTCGTACGCAGCTCTCTGACAAGTAGAATAATAACAGTCATACATCACTGCCCTGAAAGTCCAATCATCTAAATCTTCACTCGCTGCAGCCTCTGAGACTCAATTACTTTATTGACATGCAATCTTCATAAGGGGAGAAATATTGTGCATGTAAGGTCACTTGGTTATGAAGACATATTATCATATTATCTGCATGAGGGTTGCAGGGCTAAGACCTGACAGAGCTAATTATAATGGTACATGATAGAGAGCTCAGTACACATTATTTGCTTGGCTGAAGGTGAGGTAAGACCATGACATCATGGTTTCAAAAGAAAATAATTCTCTTTCCCATAGAGGCTATTACTTTTATTGTTTGATGTTTTATACATATATTCATGCACTCCTCATAAGCAAGTAAGCAACGAGAATTTCTAAATTCAACTTTGTTTCCATGTGGAAGTACTTAGCTGTTGAAGAAACTAAAAGCTAACCCATAAAGATGCTTTTTTTTTTTTTTTTTTTTTTTTTTAAAGTCCGAGGTTTAAATCACAAGTCCCTTTCCCTTCCAGCACCCCTAAAAGGTGTACACCAAAGAATCATAGAAAGGTTTGGGTTGAAAGGACCTTAAAGTTCTTCTAGCTCCAAAAATTCCTTGCCATAGGCAGATATATACCCATAAACATGCAAAATGAAATACAGCCCAAAGTTTGAACACAGCTAATACATACTGCCACATTATTTTCTCTGCATTCAAAAACATGGGAATCTCTAGTGAAATGCTGTGCAAAGCACATTAGAATAGTATCTCAAGCATCTCATTTTGCAAAAGAAGCGCATTTTCATCTGGCTTTTCTCTGTGGCAATTTCCTTTCCCCAATATACTTTCCTGCTCTACAAAAAGACTACCAATACTCCATCACCACACACTCAGACACAATCTATTTCTTGTCCTAGAGTGGCTGGTATAAAATAAAATAAAAGTCTGTGATTCCTCAGATAACTCATCAGTATAAATTACTAAATAACTTACACTCAACTAGTAGTAAGTCTGTTTCTTTTCTAAATTTCTCCTTATGTTTGGGAATATTGGTTGGTTTAAAATGTTGGTTTAAAAATTGATTTTAACATTTTGTTAAGTTTATTCATGCCTATCTTTCAAGTGGGAAACACAAACTGCTCTCTTTCAGTAGCTTCAGAATTGCAGTATATGATGCTAAAGCCTGGAGTAAATTCTACAATATATTTGTAATGGAGAAAGGAAATATCTTTGATTTTAAACAAACATCTAGTTAGATTCCAGCAGCATAAAGGAGACAGTGAAATAATGAAGATCCAGAGAAGAAAGAAAGAAAGAAAAAAGAATAAGAAAAGAAAAAGAAAAAGAAAAAATCACCCTAGAATAGTATAGCAGTAACTGATAGACAGCTATTATGCTGATGAGATACCAGTCTGGTAGTGAGCCATTAAACTAGGAAAGAGAAGCAAAATAGTTTGTGTGACAGCTGTAAAATCCTGCCTCCTAAAATGAGTTGTTAACTTAAAACTCCCACTTGATAACTGAGATATAACTGACATAGACACACCCTAACATGCATACATGGAAAACAGGGCCACCAGAAGTAAGCATAAGCACAGAGATCAAAATGCAGATTGTGAACAGGAGGGCTACACATGTAGTATCTTAAAAAACTAAGCGAATACGCAATTCATGGAAATATGAAAGAAAAGGTTGCTCCCTTGGGCATCAAAGACTTTTTATCAAGGAAATGGAAAAAGAACTAAGAGAAAACAAATGTTAATGTCATGCCCAAAACCACAAAACATTTTTATTGCCAAAACTGCTTTGAAACTAACAGGGCAAGGCACATGAAATCAGCTCACTTGATCTCAGAGCTATGGATTGCAAGACACTTCATTCAAGTAAGAAATGTGAGGTATACTTGGCTAGGTGTTTTCCACCTAGCAGTAATTAATGTGGACAACATGACATTGATAATATCAACCACAGAAGAAATGGAACTGGGACATTCTCCAGAAAAAACAATAGAAAAACGAATGACAAGAAGAATAGTAGCCAAAAGGGGAAATGAAATCCACATATTGCATATCCAATATTTAAGACAAAGAACCAATACAAAGGGGGTGACCTGAAAAATAAGAAGGGGGGGGGGGGGGGGAGGAAAGCAATTGCTCCCACGTGATTCCCATTTAGCGCATTAATTTTTAGCACATAATATAAAATACTATTTGTGAATAAAATATTTAGCATTGAATACTGAATGAAATATGCAGCAGTAGCTCTTCATCATGTTCCAGTAACACAAATACTCTTTAGAAGGAAGTTTTGGAAGATGGCAAAAACATGTCAGCAAGAAACAAACCGGGAATGCTGCTTAGGTACAGAATGGATTAGCCTACGTCAGTTACAAAAAAATAAAAACATTTTGATTTATGTTGCAAAAAAGAACCAAGTTAATAGCTTCTTGATTATCTGAACATGCAAAGATATTATGCAAAATAAAGTATTTTCTTCAATGCATAGTTAGAGAATACAAAATACACTATAAACTTTTCTTTAAGCAAAAGGCCAGGGAAAAAAAACAACAACTTTCCACTTTTTCATTCAAATAAATTTTCAGCATGCCTCTGAGGTATGTGAAATTTGGTGATAGTAACATTCAGCATATGACATGAGACTCCTCTGTGATATCAGCAATGAACTGAAGGTCAACAGACCACAGGTGGTGAAAAAATGACATAATTGTACTTAAAAAAAAAAGTTGGTATTTTGATCTTCTTTTCAACTAAAAACAAACGAAGAGATGAATAATGCATGGCATATTTCAATAGGTTTCCTGGTATATCTTTTTGATAATTTCTGTAGGAGTCACTAGGATATACTGCTTACAACCAAACATAACTCTTGATGTGAAAATCCAAAATGGAGACTTGGTGACAATAAAGCGTTTTGAGAATTTTTTTGATTTTAATTTGCCGAGAAGAAAAAAACCCACTACATAAGATATATCTAGGGAAAAAATAAAAGAAAGCAATATTTTACGTCATACTTTTTCTTCTCACTGCTGGTTTAAAGTAGTTCTGATATTTCTCACGAATAGCTAAAGGTAACAGCAGAACTGTTACCTTGGACTTCCGGAGGGCGGACTTTGAACTGTTTAGAAGACTAGTAGGGGGAGTCCCCTGGGATTCAGTCTTAGAGGGTAAAGGGGTCCAAGACAACTGGTTGCTCTTCAAGAAGGTAGTCTTACAGGCGCAGGAGCGGGCTGTCCCCCTGAGCTGCAAAATGAGCCGGCGGGGAAGGAGACCGGTGTGGATGAATAAGCAACTATTCTTGAAGCTCCGGGAGAAAAAGAGAATCTACCTCCTGTGGAAGAAGGGACGGGCAACTCAGAAAGAATACAGAGAAGTTGTTAAGATATGCAGGGAGAAAATCAGAAAGGCGAAAGCCCAGCTCGAGCTCGACCTGGCCACTGGAATAAAAAGAAACAAGAAATCCTTTTACAAATATATCAACAGTAAGAGGAGGACTAAGGAGAATCTCCATTCTTTACTGGATGAAGCCGGGAATGTGACTACTGAGGATAAAGAAAAGGCAGAGGTCCTGAATGCCTTCTTTACGTCTGTCTTTAAAGGTCAGACCAGTTATCCTCAGGATATTCCACTTTTCGACCAGGTGGTCTCGGCTGGAGACCAGACTAAACCACCCATGATTCAGAAGGAAACGGTCAGAGACCTTCTACTCCAACTGGACTGTCACAAGTCCATGGGGCCGGATGAGATTCACCCGAGAGTGCTGAGGGAACTGGCGGAGGTGATAGCCGAGCCGCTTTCCATCATCTATCAGCGCTCCTTGTTGACTGGTGAGGTACCAGAAGACTGGAGGCTTGCCAATGTGACTCCCATCTACAAGAAGGGCTGTAAGGAGGACCCGGGGAACTACAGGCCTGTTAGCCTGACCTCGGTGCCAGGGAAGGTTATGGAGCAGATTGTCTTGAGGGAGATCACGCGGCAAGTGCGGGACAACTGGAGCATCAGGTCTAGCCAGCATGGGTTCACGAAGGGTAGGTCCTGCTTGACCAACCTGATCTCCTTCTATGATCTAGTGACCCGCCTGGTGGATGAGGGAAAGGCTGTTGATGTAGTCTACCTAGACTTCAGCAAGGCCTTTGACACTGTCTCCCACAGTATTCTCCTGCAGAAGCTGGCAGCCCGTGGCTTGGACAGGTACACTCTTGGCTGGGTAAGGAACTGGCTGGAGGGTCGAGCCCAGAGAGTGGTGGTCAATGGAGCTAAATCCAGCTGGCGACCGGTCACGAGTGGTGTTCCCCAGGGGTCGGTGCTGGGGCCTGTCCTTTTCAATATTTTTATTGATGACCTGGATGAGGGCATTGAGTGCACCCTCAGTAAGTTTGCAGATGACACCAAGTTGGCTGGAAGTGTCGATCTGCCTGGGGGTAGCGAGGCCCTACAGAGAGATCTGGACAGGCTGGAGAGCTGGGCTGAAGCCAATGGGATGAGGTTTAATAAGACCAAATGCCGGGTTCTACACTTTGGCCACAGCAACCCCAAGCAACGCTACAGGCTTGGGGTGGAATGGCTTGAAGACTGTGTAGAGGAAATGGACCTGGGGGTGTTGGTTGACGCTCGGCTAAACATGAGCCAGCAGTGTGCCCGGGTGGCCAAGAAGGCCAATGGCATTCTGGCTTGTATCAGAAGCAGTGTGACCAGCAGGAGTAGGGAAGTAATTGTTCCCCTGTACTCAGCTCTGGTGAGGCCGCACCTTGAGTATTGTGTCCAGTTCTGGGCCCCTCACTGCAAGAAAGACATTGAGGCCCTGGAGCGTGTTCAAAGAAGGGCAACAAAGCTGGTGAGGGGTCTGGAGCACAGGCCTTATGAGGAGCGGCTGAGGGAGCTGGGATTGTTCAGTCTGGAGAAGAGGAGGCTCAGGGGAGACCTTATTGCTCTCTATAACTACCTGAAGGGAGGTTGTAACGAGCTGGGGGTCGGCCTCTTCTCTCGTGTAACTGGTGATAGGACTAGAGGGAATGGTTTCAAGCTTCGCCAGGGAAGATTCAGGCTGGATATTAGGAAATACTACTTCTCTGAAAGGGTGGTCAGGCACTGGAATGGGCTGCCCAGGGAGGTGGTGGAGTCACCGACCCTGGAGGTGTTCAAAGAACGTTTGGATGTTGTGTTGAGGGATATGGTTTAATGAGAACCATTGGTGACAGGTGGATGGTTGGACTGGATGATCTTATAGGTCTTTTCCAACCTTAGTGATTCTGTGATTCTGTGATTCTCAGGTTTTTCAATTATTCTTAGCTGCCAATGAATTGAAAAGGTACTATGTTACTTTATTGACACATTACCGGCCTCTAAAGGAGAGAAATGTGTCTATAAAATAGATTTCTAGTCCAGCTGAGACTCGTAGACCATCAAAGAGAATGAGGATCTGAGGTAATCAAATTGCAATTTCCATGTGGCACTTTTCCAGCAGACATTAATTTATATATTTTGGTCTATCCCATCACATACACAAACACACATATGCATGTGCATCCAAATATTAAAACCATAATTGTAGAAAGCACATAATTTTCATTAAGAGTTATCAATTCTTGAAGATAATTTTCGGCCTATTTTTTTTTTCCTCAGCCAAATCTCACCTAAAGTTTGCCTGCCAGATGGACATGCTGCTGGAAATGTAGATTTCTATGGACAAAAATGATATGGCAGGGGAGAGAAGAGCAACAAAAGCCTCTGTTGAAGGCCTGACAATGGCATGAAGTTGTTGCCTGAAAATGGGAGAAGAAAAATTACTATGTTAATCAGTGATGCCAACTGTAGCTTGGCAGGAAACTTGCAAATAAATCAAATTGAAAATTGTATTGATCTTAGTAATTCTACGGTTAGAAACAATAGCATTTTTTCTATTCCTAATTCTTGGAAACTCAGACCAATTGATTGATCAATAAGGCCAATAGCAAAACTATTCATTGACTTCAAAGACAGCAGATTCCAGCTCAAAAGCACTACAGAAGGAAAATTAAAGCTTTAAGCTTAGATGATTTCTGCAAAAAGCCCCACCAGTTTGTAGTTTTGGAATCCTACTAGTAACTTCTCCCTTCAAACCATTTCCCAGGTCAGAGCTAGATAGAGAGAATGTCAAATGAGGATGTAATTTTGGGGGAAAATAGCAGTGAAACCAAAAGCCAGAAGACATAATTAATAAATAGAATAATGGTTTTAATGACTTGTTGTCTATTAAAAAATTGTCCAGCAAATCCAGTCAATTGGACTCTAATAATCCCTTTTGTCATAGATTCAGGGAGGCATGTGCATACTACAAGACTTAGATATACACAAACTACTTACAACTGCAATAAAATTCAAATATAAACATGTCAGAAAATGAAATTGATCTTAAAAATGAATATTCAAACAGTATAAAATAACACATTGGGAATTAAACTGATAATATATTTTGTTGCCAAAATCTTGAAATGTAGATTGCCTCCAAGGGAGACAAGGACAGCATGGATAGTTCCTCAGAATGCCATGAAATGTTCCTTCTTACCCTGTCATAGACTGAGCACAGCAGATTCAAAGCCAAATCTAAACATGACTGGAGATGAGACCTAGAGAACCATTTATCACAGTCTTCCACAAATGCCAAGCTTGAATGAACAGATACCGCACAAAAGTATGCATGCAGTCACATCGACAAATCTGAAGGCTGATAGAGAAATACTGCGGCACTTGAATGTCTATGTTTTCACACCTATCCAGCCTAGAGTTGCAACCACATAGCACTACTTTCTCCTTTTCAATATAACATCAATAGAAAGAATTATATGATTTTGCAACTCTATCTTTTCTGAAACATCCACCAATATTTCCGTAACCTGTAGAGCCAGACATCTTCTAGTGCTATCCAATTTTAAAATAACGCATTATACTTTAAACTAAATCTACCAGCTCAATTTTTTATTTTCCAATTTATTGAGTTCCATTATTAATCAGATGGATTTTTTTTTTATAAGGATGAAGAAGGAAAATTTGAGGCTTTTGGTTGTTCTGATCACCTTCTTAAATTACAAGCTTTACAAAGACAGAAGAAAACCTAAGTGCTAGGGTTAACCACATAATTACACACAGTTCTTTTTTTCTTTTTCCTGGTTCAAATCAGACCACTACAGGACAAAGTTACAGTATTTGGGAGTCAGATGTTAGATCTGACCTCTGGAATTCATTCATTTGAATCTTCTTGAAGTGACATTGCTTGTCAAAACTCATCAGCCAATCAAATTCTTAAATTGAACTGCCTTGTCCTCTCAAATTAAAATGATATTTCACCCACACTTTTCAATACAAATTTTGCATTGTGCTTTTCCGTCAGGACCAACTTCATCATTTTATCACAGTCAAAGTATTTATCCCTTCATCTACTAAAAGACAGGAGGGAAGGGGGCATATAATTGACATTTACTTTGATGAATAGACACAATTTGAAAGGATGACAAAGTAGGTGAGAATATTTCAATTCTGTTTTAAGATATCTTCATTTTTAACCAGATGGGAAACAAAGAGGAACTCATGCCAATTTCAGAAACCTCAGGCATCACTCTCCTTGCAGCTCCTCCTTTTCTCCCCTTGTTGCCAGTCATACTCAGATATTCAACTTAAGAGTAATAAATTCTGTCATTAAGGAAAAGTGCTTCAAACTCTTGCTTTGATGAAGATTTTATGGTAAGAAGAATGACATACCCACACACTGATCCCTTCCCAAAATCTCTCCAGTACAGTAAGCCTATTCCAAACAAAACTTTTTGGAAATGTGAGATCCCAACTCCCCATTGGTCTGTCAGTAAACTGTGCTTATGTCTCACTTCACTAGAATGAAAGCATACACTCATGTATCACATCTGAAAAAAGGTTTTCCTATACAGACAGGTTATACATATGAAGCTTATTTGGAGCTAAGTTAGAGGATTGTACAATTCATTTGGAGCAATAGCCTTGCCTTCAAAAGGAGTAGCTTAGTGATGGCTGTCCATTCAATTTGTCTCTCCACTTCTTCACTGGGAGAAGAATGCTATGAAGCTAAGACCCATAAGACAGACTGCATTCCTAAACAACAATCCCAGACTACACATTTCTGCATAAATGCCATGACAGAGAAAATTGTGGATAAAGGCTTCCTAAGCTTTCAGTCTACACGGGGCCATATTATTTAGCAGATCAGAAAAGACTACTTTAAAAGATGCATGGAAATGTGAAGGTAAAAGACAGTCTTAAAAGCAGGACAAAAAACTGCCTGCCTAAATAACACATTCCAATCTTCTAGAGAATCCTGAAATACTTAAATCTGTAAAGATAATGCTAATCATTAAAGCTGAGTAGTAAGTTGAATCATCTGCAAATAATTGTCAAAGAACCCAGATTATAAAATTATACAGGTATATATATCTATAAATGTTTGCTAAATATTTATTTCAGGAAACATTAGGTACTAATGGAAAAGAGTGTCTTTGGGCTTCTGTAGCACTGGATAAAAGGGGTGTTTTACAAACATTCAGGAAGTGTATGCCTCCAGATGCTACTTTTGGGATTTCAACATAGAAATATCTAATACTATGTGATGTCTTGAATCATTAGTTTTCCATCTCTTCTAACTTATTTTCTGCCTTTTTAAAATTTATATACACACATAACTTTGTGGCTGCTTGTTGCAATATAATAAAGTGGCCCTGAAGATATTACTTAATACTTTCATAAATGTATGAGTGTCACTCTGAAATTAATTATTATGTTGGCCCACAAAGTCAGATGTCAGTGTTGGCACAATGGTGGTAAAGGGTGAACCTTCCTACCAATATCCCATTATGTTTTGTTTCCATGCAGCACATGGCAGCAGAGGGACAGTCTGATGGACTGGCATCTGACATGGAAGAGTGCATGAAGCAAAGGTGTGTCACTGAATTCCTCCATGCAGGAAAAATGGCACCAATTAACATTCACTGATGCACATTTAAGGAGACCAAACAGTGGATGTGAGCACAGTAAGGCAGTGAGTGGTGTGTCTACAGCTCATCTTAGAAATCAGTTGGGACTTCTTTTCTTTCCTTAATTTATACTCTGGAATCTATTCCTTCTCCCTTTGTTTTTGCTTTATTTAGTTAGGCAAAGATCAGAATGCAAAGTACCATTCATTGTGGTCTAATACAATAAGCTTGGCAAAATAAATATCTTTGGTATGAGTAAATATTATGAACTTTAATCTTAAAACTGCCCCTCTAAAGGGTCATTTATTGTGCACGTTGTTTATCAGCATGTTTCAGAACAAAGCTAAACAAGATCACATTATAATTATAATCTGATCAGTAGAACTGGTTGTGACTTGGTTTCATTTCTAAAACGACAATTTATGTTATATCTGCTATTATATTAGTGCTTTCTACATTACTAAAAAAAAATATATATATATATATATATTTTCCAGTGAGCAGCTGATATAGTTTTCTTTGACTAAAAGATCACAAGCCAATTAAGACTCAGCAGTTCACCTTTAAAATACCAAACCATCTGGCTGGCTGTCCCATAATAAATCTCAATGACAACTGTCCTCGTTCTGACGTTACAAAGGAATCACAGACTTGCTTGGTTTTGGAACAGCTGAAAACACACTGGCAACAGTAGAATAGAATTCAAATGTCCAACATATTTAGAAGTAAGTTATTTTGATCTACAGGGCATAATATAATTAGAAGTAACCTGGTTGCAATTTCAAAAACAGAAACAAGAAAACAAACAAACAAACAAAAAACCAACCAACCAACCAAACAAAATGTTTGGACTTATCAGAACTTCTCTCTAGAGATGAGGCATATTTTACCAGACACAAAGCTTCAGACTGTTTCTTGAAGTACATTTAGAAGTCCTCGTTTTTCCAAAGAAACCTCTGGACACTGGATTTTTTGTTTGTTTGTTTTGTATTGTTTATTTTTGTTGTTGTTGCTTTGTATTTTTCTGTCCATAATTTCATCTTCATCCAAAGCAGAAAACCTGAATCGACTTCACTGAAATTAGGGCATCATTTGAAAATTCAAATAATATTTTCTCAATTTTAAAGAGATTCAATTAGACCAGAAAAACTGAGTAGTTATGGCAAAATAACATTAAGAATAGCTATAATTTCATGCAGGTCAAAAATTCACATAAACTTCACCCTATCTGAGCATAAAACTTCCGCTCTTACCCAAAGCTAAGAAAACAGGTGTTGATACAAAATTAGTATTTATTTTGTCATGTCAGTGCTTTTAATAAAGAAAAGAAATAATAGTGAACCCTTCATTTGTCCAGCTAATGACACACAAAAAAAGAAGTCAAAAAGATCAAACAAGGTGAGGGTGACTTTACTGACACTAGGAAATAAAAAACGACAAATCTTCTGTGCTCATGATCCAAAGCTTACTAACCCGTAGCAAAGGTGAATAAATCTTTCAACATTTCAACTAACTTTCACTATATTCCTATGGCTTGCATAGGGTATATTTGTGCCATAGCAAGGGGGTTGAAACTAGATGATCATTGTGGTCCTTTTTAGCCCAGGCCATTCTATGATTATATGATTCTATGTTTCAGGCATTTATGTGGTCAACTCTAAGTTCCCCCTCTCTTACATACTGATCTTTGATGGCTAAAGTCCATTTTCAAAATAAGGGTCTAGTTACCAATTTTAAAAGTCCATTCTGCAGCTTTTCCCAGTACCAAGTTTCTGTTTCTATTTCAGTAAATTTCATTCTCTTTCCTCATTGTGCGTAACATGGACAACAATCCATGACATTTCTGTCTCCTTTCACTAGGCACTTTTCAATAGACAGTGAAAACTTTCACAGCTCTTCACCAGACAGAACATTAGATTTTTTTTTTTTTTCTCCAGTTATACAAATTACATTCAGCTTCAATTCCTTCTGGTAGATTTTGCATTCTTTTCTTTTTTTTCTCTCTCCTTGTTCCCTATCTGTTTCTGTAAATTAACTATATTTTCCATGCTCTATTCTACTGTTCAGCTATTCATTAGCTCTGAAGGATATTAACGATTCTTCTGTGCCTGACATATATGCAGTACTCACAAATGTACTCCTCCCTACTCAACTAGTGTTCTTCCTTTTGCTTAGTCAAATAACTTGCATGTAACCTTTTTGAGTGTGTGTGCAAAGGCAAGTTTTGCGTAGACATCTGACCACTTTCACTGACACATAGTTAAGTCCTAATAATCTACAAATATCTTTCCAAAAATTTACTGGTTACTCAATATTAGGCTCTCTCATCAGACAGTCTTAGGGAGGGTAACATGTTCGATCTCCGGCTTTTCTTTTCCAGTCCTATTATGTTGCAAACTCTCTTCTTTGCTGTCATGTATCAGTGGATATCATGACACACACATATATACTTTCTAGCCCCGACTCCGTGAATCTACTTAATCCACTAACTTTCCCCTAAAAGATTAGCTTTCATTATCTTCACAGTGATTATATTTTCAGCTTATTTCATTCTCCTGTGTTATTTCCCTGTCCTCACAAACATTTTTCCACATTATCAAAGAAAAACTGTAAGAGGCTACTAGTAACAGTCAAATATTGAGTTAGGGATTATGATGCTAAAGGAGAGAAGTAAAACAGGATCTGGGATGGACAAAAAAGGAGAGCTAAGCAAATATCATCATGATAACAGAATGCAGGACAAACTCTAAGGCCCCATTACTTAAAGAGTGTAATCTGCACTACTTTGGCAGACATAAAAGTGAGAAAAATTTAGTCATCACCTGAGAATTAAGAACATGACCCATTAATGTTCCCATCATTTCTATTTTTCTTTTGGATCCAAGTGAAGAGGTCAACACACAATTCACATTCTATTCATGTTCATAACCATGTATAAGCATTGCAGCAGGAAGCATATAACCTCAGTCAAACTAATATTATCTTACTTATTTCTTTACATGTACTGGAGTTCTGGGAATTGTGTCTAGCAGAAGTTAGAAAAGAATTAAATCACACCGTTTTCATTACTCAATTTGAATTTCATGCTGCATGCCGTGAGAGTAAATATCTAACATCTCTCAGAAAACTACAATGGGATAAACTCTTCAGGGAGATGAAGTCATTACCTCGTTCCAGTGATTACAGCATGCTTGTGAAAGCTGTAATCCAAATGAGAAGACACTTTTTCCTCAGCAATTACTAGACCACAAAGAGACAGAAGATCAATGTCTGTATTGATGCTCTTTTGTAAAATTTACATTTTTATCTTATTGTAAAGACCTGTGCTTTTTCATCTGCTTCAGAATCTAGTTCAACTTTCAGTATCCCAACTATGATACACTGTATAAATAGATATCTGAGTATCTTATGAAATACTCAATACATTTCATCTTTCATAGGCATCTTTACTTGAAAGTAAAACATTAGTGATATATAAAACTGTTTTTTCTACTTGCACCTAACAAGTTCCATTCACAGAAATAACTACTATAAGATTTTCACTACCACTGGATCACTTAATGTTCAATTAATACTTCTAACAGTTCTCTAAAAATCCAGAAGAATGAATGACAGAATTAATTACACAACAAAACCATGATAATAGAGTAGAAAACATCAAAAACAAAACAAATAATTAAAAAAAAAAAAAAAAAAAAAAAAAAACCACCAGATTTGGTAAATCCCTAAGGGGAAAAAAAAAAGACAAAAAAACTCCTCTGCATAGAGTGCTGTAGGTTACTTTTTACCTTTTTGTTTCACCAAGAACTATAAATTCTTTACTCAAGCCTTTGCTAGAGTACAATTAAGTACAGTGGCTGAAACAGCTATGCTAGGTAAAACCAACACTTCTCTGAGTACAAAGCACACTAACGTAGTACTTAATTCTTTCTTGACTGTTCTAAACATATTTATGCTTATCATCTATTTAAAATATCCAATATGAATATCCTTTCCCTTCATACATTATTGGCAATTTAAAAGGTGTATAGATATTTAGGCATGATACATATGTAGGAGAAACATTTTAAGAAGTATTTATAGTCTTGAAGATTTCTTCTACAGAAATCTATAATTCACTCAGACTAACATGTCTTTCGAAATACATTATATCAAGATATTGTGAGTGATGGATTACTGACTATCTAAGAGCTGTATTATACAGGTTATGATGAGTAGTTTGAGAAAAAGAAACACATAGATGCTACTGAAGAATGAAGTCACCCTTTCTGGTATGTTAGAAGTGTGTAATAATTATGTTATTAAAAAGTGGGAAAAGGTTTGAACCCTGAGAATATAATAAGGAAGAATTTCTTCTGAATATTGGTAGACAGAGCGTGAACTTGTCTCTGAAACAAAGGAGTGAATCCCAGTACTCAACTTTTTACTTGATGAACTTCCTTCATCATCAATACTAGGTATGTCATATAACCACACAAACATGATGCAAATATCAATTAGCAGAAACTAAGATGGCTAAATAGGTTTTGGTGAATAACTTGCTTTCATGTTTAAACCTTTCTTATCCTATGGTTAAATAAATAAATAAATAATCATGGTAAACAGCTTAAGATTACTTGAAAATCCTTAGTTTCACAGAGTCTTAGTGGTGCTAAAAGCCAACAAAAAGTCCACCATTCCCCCCAAAACACAAAACCAACACACATACGCAGGCTACCCTGAAAGTAATGCCTCCTATTCTATGATGTTGGCCCATGACATCAGAGGTGGATATTGGTGGTATGGCAGTGAAGGCTGAACCTTCCTGCCAATATCCCATTATGTTTTCTTGCTGTGTGACAGATGGCCACAGAAGGGCAGTCTGACACAGTGATGTCTGACATGAAAATGCATATGTAGCAAAGGTCTGTGGTTAAATTCCTCCATGAGGAAAAAAATGGGACCCACTGACAATCATTAATGCTTACTGAACATTTATGAAACCAAACAGTGGATGTGAACACAGTGAAGCCATGAATGGTGCCTTTCAGCAGCAGTGACAGTGATGTGAAAGACATTCCAGGTTCCAGATGGTGCAGCATGCAGACTCATGTTCATAACTGACAACAACGCATAGCTAATGGTGGTGAATATGTTGAAAAATTGTGTTTTGTAGCTGAGAATTTGCTCAGAGAATTTGCTCTATAAGTTAGTGTTATTGTGCTCTTTGTATCTGTTGTAGTTTCCATGGAAATAAATAGGAGGCATTATTTTCAGAGTGACCTACATATATGCAGCTGTGGTAATTATGTAAAAGTAACAGGAAAATGTTTCCACTTGATTCAAATTATGCCTGGGCATAATACATCTCTTACACACTCAGGATACATTTGAGATTGAGAAAGATCCTTTCTTGAAACTTTAAAGGTAATCCTGGCATTTTTTTAAGAAAATATTAGCAAGTGAATGTCTCAAAATGTTCCTTATCAGTTTTTAAACGTTTTATTGTAAATACAATTTCCACCACTTATTAATTTCATTGTTTTGCACCTTCAATATTTACCTTTTTAAAATGTTACTAGATTTTATTATAATTACACTTAATGTTTTAAAAATTTAAAGCTACTTGCAGTAGCTAAATCTTAAATAAATTTTCAGATTTCAAACAAATAGGTCAGAATTTTAATAGTAAGATGTGGCAAATGAGGACAATCATTTTTTTCCTAGAAAGTTCAGCTTTAATTCACTCCCTAAACCAGTAAAACTTATCTAGCTTTTCTGTGGGAGAAGTTAGCCCCAGTTTGATCAAATTCTCTGTCAAGTGACCAGACCTACAGCACATACACAGTATGGTAAGGTGATCTGTACATAAGCAGCAGGTTCAGACTTTAAGTGTTAAATTTATAGTACATTTACACAACTAAGTATTTGCCTACTCCTGAAGGACTCACGGGAAAAAGTCAGGAACAGGCTGTCACTGACTGAACAATTCATCAGAACTACTGAGTACTCCATGCCAGCACTGAAGGGGTTCCTGAGAGAGGCAACAGTCAATAAAAGAACACAGGATGGACAAACTGGTCTAGCAGGCCACATATGGCCAGAGACATTGTTTGGTGCTCTTGATTGAAATCATAAACCTCTGTCTGCTTTCATGGGATAAGGGCTATTATTTTCACAGAGGAATATCGTAACTTTACCTGAGAAGTTATCACCTATTCCAGATGAATCAGAGAAAGGTACGTAATTCCTTTGACATGTTATATATAGACCAAGAACATTAATTTACAATCATCATTATCCTTAATCACACTGTTTTTCACTTTTTTTCTTATAAGTGCTAGAAAAAGTACAATCCTCCCCTGCAGGTATCTCTGTTCTACTACCTGTGAATGTTTGCAGGAAGTTTCTATTCATTTTCTAGTGCTGGTGGACATATTATGATTTGAAACTAGAAATTCCTTGTTTGTTCATTTTCTCTTCAAAAAAGTGCAAGCCATAGCTCATGCTTTGCTGGTAGAAAGGTGATAATCCCTCTTGGAATACAGCACTTGTTGTCTATTTTGGGTATGATATTCACTAAATTCCAAGGAGATTAACACTGTAGAATCCAATAAAAGTAAACTTCTCAAGCAAGAGGGAAGCTGAACTATAAAATTATTAAAATATAAAAATAATTTATGGAATCATTAATTTTTACTCCTGTGTATTTCCTATCATGAAACTTCTAGTGAACAGACACAGATGATAAAGGAATTTGTACCAGAAGTTTTCTAACTCAATGGAAATCTCAATGTTACTGGGGCAGGCATATGGAATAGAGCTAAAACATTATATAGTTTCCTGTAAGAGATTAGCAGTTATAGAATACATAATGACTAGACAGCTATATAAGAACTTGCAGACTAAAAGGACTGTAACACACTAATGCTTTCATGTTCTTCTCAGAACTTTGGCTATATGTTTTATATTGATGCACTGGTAGTAAACTGATCTTGAAGACAATTACTAAGTTCTTCAGAAGTTATTCCAGATGAATCAGCTCAGACAAAATATTCAGAGAGGAACTAAAGACCTGGGACTGCAAGTCTCAGTGGGATGGTCAAAGAGATACACTTCCATAGGGACAGCTTCTGACGACTGTCAAATCATACTGCATAGCACAGTGGTTTTGTTTCAAAAATCTTCCTAGATGAAAAACAATGTCAGTTCACATCAGGAAGAACTGGTATTAAAATGCAAGTGAAATAGGTAAGGAAAGTCCAAGACACAGTGTAAGAACACAAAAGGAGCATTAAACTCTAACAAAAAAAGGAGGAAAAAAAGTGGATCTAGAGGAATAAACTAATTCACCTGATTAAGTGGAACAATTGGAGGAAAACTTTATAACAATTCATATAACATGGGAACAGTTGTCTATATGACAATGTGGTGAAAGCTCGTGGAAATTTCGTGAGACAGGAGAAACTAAGAAGTTTCTATTAAATGGAATGGTGAGATTACACACAGGAGTAAATTTCAGGGAAAACAATTAATGGAATTTTGAAATCAAATCAAAACCATTTTTTAATCTAAAATTTCCTTGTGTTTGCTTAATCACAATCCCAAATATCAGCCACATGAGAGCCTTCATCATATCCAAATTTATTAGCCCATAAAGGAAGGACTCTTGGCAAGCCACAAGGAAGCAAGTAGATCTGGCAAGGACAGTGAACATTCCGAGATCGTGAATGTCCACTAACACTTGTAATTGATCTACATTTCTATAATGCTTCTCAGAATATTGTTGAAAATATTTAACTTTCAAGTGGATAATTCCTTGTACCAGAGAACAATTATAAAAGTACAGAGGCAAGAAGAAAAACTGACAAAAATGCGTACATCCACATGATCATTATTAATTGTTGCAGTAAAACTGATTATTAAATCATAATTCAAAGGTTTTCATTCAGTCAGAGATGTGGGAGACTGAATCAGAAATGGGAGGAAAAGAAGTATCACATATGAAAACTAGTGAGACTTTGCTACTAATTAGTAATGAGAAACCTTTCCTCTGAAGTCCACAGAAACAATGTATGATTCCTTTTATAACGCAGGGGATTAAAATTTAATGCCTATAACTTCTTCCTAAAGACAAATCAGATCTCTGAATTTTAGTTTCTTCCGTGCAGATTAATAACCCTGTTTAGTATTTCCTGCACTTATTGATGGAAACTCATATTAGAAATATTGGCCAACATAAAGCCAAGATTTCCTATAATGTCCCAAATTAGTTGGCTACCACAGGTTCATAGATTATTAATGCATCTCCTGTTGGCATTCAGCCTTACAACATTTTTCATTGAAATATTAAACCAAATTCAATCTTTCCTAGATTTTTAGCAACATAAAGCTTGCAAATAGCATTAACCTATGTTCCAATAAACAGTCTTTCATTCAATAAGTCTTTTACATACATGCTTAAAACCATCCATATACAGGAAAAGGCACACAATGCAGTTAAGAGGATTGCTAAAATGCTTGTGTTTCTCCCCCTCCCCCCCCCAAGTGTAGGTAATTTAATTAATGCTATTAAATAATAATTATTACAAGTAACTAAAAATAATAACTTGACAATAGGAAAGATCACCTATTAGATAACTACCTCTGCATTAGTAAGCTGAACTGAAAGATCTTTATTTGAATAAACAATTTCAATAATTAAGCATAAGCATTTACAACTTTTTTTTTATTTCAATAAGGAATTGGGATTTTCTTGTTATTTATTTAATGCTGCAGAAGTGAATGCAAGGTGAGAACTCTCCGTAGTATCTAAATTCACTGTTGAAAACCCCTTAAATTTGCAATGAAATAATTTTTATGTCCGAAATGTTATTACGCTGTTATTAAAAAGAACAATATTCAATAGAACTAAAAATCGATGTTTCATTTAACCAGGCATTTGATGAGGTTAAATAACACAGTACAGTTAACACATAGTATGTTAAATAAATAATCCCATATAATTTATCCCCTCACCCCTCATGAAAGGTCTAGTAAAGTAACCATATTGCTAATGAAATCTTTAATTTACTGGTAACACTTAATAAAATTTCCCACTATTGTGTCTTCCGCTTTCATTGCTATTCTTATGTATCAATGATTATTTTATAGTTTGAAACAGAAACTTCAATACAAAGATATTTATAAATAGTATCATTTTTCCTCTCCTATCTACAAAAATTTGAAGATACACACAGCTCAGAGAAGTGGAACCACAATCCAAGAGTAAAGCAACATCATTCCTTTCAGATGTGCAATAAGAAGAGTCACTGTTCCCAAAGGATGAAGAAACTCAGAATTTCAAAGACTGAAGCCAAGAAGTCCTGCCAGATACACTTCATGAAAAACATTTGATGAATTACCATGGTGAACATCAACTTTTCAGATAAATGATGGAAAATAAACTAGCTTATGTCTCAATGGAGACAATAAATTTCGTTCTTGCTTTGGGAACTTAAGTATGGAGAACGTTGTTGACTGTTCCACCTTTCACTGAACTAATAAAGTTTTACTAAAAAATCCACTGCTTTCAAATTTCCTTTCAGTATGATTCAGCAAATTTAGTCAGAGAGAAAGAGTATATCCGTAAAAATTCTTACAGAACAGTATGACAACCAAATGATTTGCAAACTGCCTGAATCTGCACAGAAGATGGAAATCACTGATCTGCACAATCATCTAACAAATTCAATGAAAGCTCAAGAACGAACAGAAGAGAAAGCTGTGGGATGTTGATTAGCACACGTGGATATTACTGTATTATATACAAATCAGATTATAACACGGGCTGTGAATAAATACTGACATAGATGAACGGTATTTAGAAATCAGCAGATGTGGTAATTTATTATTATTTTTTTTTTTTATTAACTAGATTCTTCTGTAATAAAGCAGAAGAACTAAGCAAGGCCACACACTGGGCAGGCGCATTTATTTCCTTAACTGTGAAAGCTGATCCGTCTCTTCATCCTACACAGAGGAGTATAGGAAAAGCTAACTTTCACTCTGTAGCCTGAAGTACCTACAGGCAATAGCTTCTAAGTTAAGAAAGACACAAAGCATTTTTCTTTTTGACTGGCACACTGAAGAACAAGATGGGAGAGAAATTTCAAGATTGCTGTAAGAATTGGGCAGAAATCACACTGATTCATTTCGCACGTCTAGAGTGATCAAAAATGAATTCTTATTGAATAGAACCGAAATAATTACAAGTGCTCAAAACGGATTTCAGAATGGCATTATCAGCTATGAAAGATTCAGAGACAATATTATATATATATATATATATATATATATATATATATATATATATATATGAACAAGGACAATCTGGATGTAAAGCATTTCTTCAAAGTAGGGAAATCTTTGTGAGATTTTTCTCTTAATCTTCCTCCTCTACTCCCCTTCACACTTATAAATATTTCTTGGACTATTCAAATGACTTAAATAAAATTTGTGCACAAGAAACTCTTTTGGCTAAAAACTATAGGGCTTATTACCACATTTCTTCACTGGCATGAAATCTGAGAAAATCCTCAAGGTGCAAATGATCTGCAGTCTATTTAACATCATGGTTATTTATTTTTATGGGCACTCATTATTTTTCTTTACCCTAAATTGTAGATACATTCCTGGCACCATTTCCCTCTGTTCTCTAGGCTTTATTATAATATGATGTTTTTTAGTCTCCCAAATCCTCCTCAATACCTCATCAATCAAAAATGCATGTAACATCCACAGTTTTTTTACTAGGCAGAGAGAGCAAATCATGGAACCACAGCTTAGACCCTAGATAAAGACTTTACTCATATCCCATTACTGGGATATATGCCATAGTTTGGGTAGCATTTCTATAAAAACCTGTTTTGAAATATCTTAAATATAGTCTTTGCATTCAAACTGATATGGACTGAATTAGTGTTTAAATATCTCTGTTCCTATTTTAGTATGGATTATATGCTGAACTAGTTCTGTCAAGTTCAGAACTGTATGCCATAATTTTGGCTAAATCTAAGCACATGCATCTTTTTCCCTGAAAACAGTATTACAAGTATGCCCATTTCTCCCGTCACAGAAAATTTTCATGAATATTTTGATAAACAGCTGTTATGCTATAGTACTTTATAGCCATAATAACATCAGCTTCAGCAATGAAATGACACAGAATCAGAAGTGATCACATAACGCTTAATTATTTTTGTGAACAACTCAGAAAAGTATAGTGTGGATCATTTTGATATTTGGGTTTACTGGACAGGAAAAAACTTGTGCTTTGATGAAAAAGCCCTTGGCTTGCTCATCACCTGCACATTAAAGCTGAGCTAGAATGCTGTCACTCTCTTCACAATACTCTTTAGAGAATAGTGGGTTTGAATAGACTAAATGATACGGTATTGCTCTTTTCCTTAAATCATGTTTTGCAATTGCTTCTACAAAAACTACAAAAAGAAATAAAAAATCTTTCTAAGGGCACCATATCACATTTGTAAATGAAAACCATTTATCAAAATTGTATCAATTTATCAAATTGTACAACACCAAAGGGGAAAAAATCACTACAAATGAGATAGAATCACAGAATCTTTTAGGCTGGAAAAGATCCCGGACTTCATTAAGTTCAACCATCTTCTAACTATCAAGTCCACCACTAAACTATATCTATAAGTGCTACATTAAACATGTCTCTTAAATATCTTCAGTGATGGCAACTCCGCGATTTCCCTGGGCAGCCCATTCTCAAATACCTAACCATCCTTCCCACGAGGAAATTCTTCCTAATATGTAATTTAAATTTTCCCTGGCATAACTTGAGTCCATTTATTTGAGTCCTATCATTTGTGAGAGAGTCTGACCTGGCTAAAATTTCCTTTCAAATAGGTGTAGAGAGTAATGATGTCTCCCCTCCTTTTCTCCAATTTAAATTCTCTCACCCATCTCTCATGTGTACTTCTTTTTAGTCCCTTCAGCAGCTTCACCGCTCTTCTCTGAATGCATTCCAGCAACTCAGTGCCCTTCTTTTAATGAGATGCCTGAAAACCAAAAAACACTCAAGGTATGGTCTCACCAGTGCTGTATATAAAGGGACAATCCCTTCTCTAGTCCTGTTGGCCACATTACAAGGGATTTTGTTGCTGTGCAACACATGGCAGTAGAAGGACAATCTGACACAATGACATCTGACATAGAAGTTCTTATGAAAAAAACTTTTGTTTATATATTCAAAAAGAGAAAGCACGACATCCTTGACAACAGTAACTGAAAAATATTAGGACCTAAACCCCCTCATATTCTTTCTAGTGTAACTTGTATACCAACAGAATTCTTCCTGTGTTTCAGGAAGAAATTGCAGTGTCCAGCATTAACTTTCCAGTAGTCATGACTTTTATAAGATTTCTGGTTTTTTGCTTTTTTTTTTTTTTTTTTTTCTTTTTAGAGAGAAAACAAACAAACAAAAAAAAGGTAAAATTATTCTGAACTTCAGTAAGTAACCTTTCTCTATCACTCTTGCATGAGTCAAGGATGCATATGACATAATATAGCCACACAGGTGTTCAGATAAATGCTGAGCCTGAGTGGGTTGAAGTCAAGACAAGGAAAGAACTACATCCCATGAGCAGATATCTATACCTTTCCACAAACTGACATAGAGACTGAAGACAGTAGGTGCCAGATTCTTTGTGAACTGTGCCCCAAAGCTTTCTGCCTTAAGACATTAGATCAAGCTAATCTTTCCTCATTTTCAAAATTTCATTTCTTTTGAGTCTTTCGCTTTGCCTAGGCAAGCTCTACAGATTATTGCACTTTATATAGTGCCCAGAGACACTATATAAAAGATACTTCATAAAAGCAGAGCACCTTGTTAATCAGAATCTCTTCATTCTCTCTGGCTTGTTAGCCAAAATGGCTCTTCAAGGCTGTCTTAGGTGCTGTTATTTTTCTCTTTCTTCTTCTTCTTCTTCTTCTTTTTTTTTTTAATTATTATTAAACATCATGGTAACTGCATATGAATAAAACAAATAATTTTAAAACCTTCATTCAGCTATAGGCACGGGTAAATGTAGGAGGAGGCTTTAAATCAGTTAGAGAAGGTTGTGCATTTGCTCAAAAGTGCATCCAAAATCATCAAATGCAGTCTTATTATTCATTCAAGCAATCTGTGGGATTGTTTCTAAAGTTCCTCTGACTTTACATACTCACATGTAATTTCTTTTATGTTTATGTGAGATAACACTCAATTCTACTTGTCTTGGCTTCTCAAAGGATATTAGGAGTTACAAGAGGGAAAAGGTAAAAAGCATGAGTTGACTAATGAGTCTGTGAGAGAGCAATTTTTTGTCTAAATATTGGAGTGACTGTCAAAAAGACAGAAGCTCTGACCGTATATTTCATCTTCAAATTGATTGTCATTGTTCATAGATAAAAAGAAATCTGACAGTCATCCTAAGATTTAAGATTCATAAGTATCTTTTTGATGACATATTTCAGTGCATTTGATTACTGAAATTACACTATGATCTATTTCACTGTCCCCCTCCCCCCTTCTAACTTAAACATTTTATCTATAAAGCTCTCTATACAGAGGTTAAATCTCATCAAACCATTCTCAGTCATCTCCAAGTCTAATCCCAAATCAAAAATCACCAAAAAATGCATACCAATGATGATGAATTAACCAAAATATTTAAGATACATTTAAAAAGGAGCAGAAAGTTCGTATGCATCTTGGATAGAATTCTGTTGCCATATTGAGTTTGGCAAAAAACATGAAAAAAATTTCATGACCAACATTTGGATGAAGGCTTCCTTGCATCTATCTAGACATTACAGGAAGAATTCTCCACCCTGAGTTACTCCCATAATATCCAACAAATTTTAGCCTACTTGATGTGACACTTTAGGATATCGTATGAAACTGACAATCTGCAGCCAACTCTGAAGACTACATTTCACTCATAGGGAAAGGAATGTTTAGAAGTTTCCACACTGACATAAATTTATTCCCAAGATACCTTAATTTAGTAGTAAGGAATACACATGCAGCTATTATGGAAAAGGAGTAAAGGTCTATAGAGTTGAAGCTCTTTTGAGCACAAGTTCAGCAGGCAATAGATGAATAATAATGTATTACACACACTATAACCTCAACACGTATATCTATCTTATTTCCCCTCTCCTTCAACATTTCACTACCCTAAAAGTAAAGACTGAAAAGCTGAAAATCTGAGAAGTCTCATCATATATCCAGCTACATGGCTAAAACACCTGCAGCTAGTTGCTGAAAGAGGTGCCCAGCATGTGTACAGATTTCCTCCCCATTGTCTGTGCTCGTCTAACTGCAGCCAGAGAGAGAAATCAGTCTAGAGATTCCCTTCTTTTACTAAAATATTTTCTTTCAAGACAATACTTCTAACCTACCGATCAGAGAAACCATTCCATCAAATGATAGAAAAATCTTTTGTATTAAGTTTATCAAATGTAAGAACGGGCAAGAAACAAAAGTCAGATGTCTATTTTATTAAGAAATACCAGAACTGAATTTGAAAATAATAAAAAAAGATATACCTCAAGATTCATAATTAAGACATTTCAAAATACCTGTGAACTGCTGTTAAAAAGCTTACTTTGGAACTTACAGGAAAATATATATCTTTAAAACCCCTAAAGAGAAAAACAACTATAAAACAAGCCAAAACTTAAGGATGTATTAGTTATCCCACTTAAAATATATAAATGTTAGTTTGTACAATTGTAGTTTGGTTTTGGCTTTGCATTTCAGTCTTTGCTTCATCTCCATAATTACAAAATACTCATAATGAAATGAGAGTTTGACTTCCATAACACAAAACAATTAGAACTTGCTCTTGCACCTTTATTTAAAAATACCTTCTGAAGAAGGAACCAGATAAAATTTTGCGCTATCAGAATGATTCTTTTTGAATTTTAAATAATTGATACAATACAAACCAAAATACTTATACAAATTTAAGAACAGAGCTGATTACTCTCAAGATCTCGCTTTAGGAATCAGATGCTGTTTGCCCTCCCAAGATGTCAACTTGGGGTCAACTTGCACAAGTTTGTAAACTAATATAGCAATAGCCCTCCAAAGTTTCTGCACTAAAGTTCTACATTTGAGCTCAAGAAAAAATCCAGAACCACTGTAGCTTCACAGAAACAATATTAAATCTTCCTTTTCTGCCTGTGACAGTGAAAAAAAAAAAAAAAAAAAAAAAAAGATAACAAGATTTGATTCCCTGATAATTTGGCATTGCAAGTGCATTCCTACTCGAAACTTTTCATACACGGATTTTGCCACCCAGTGTGTTTTCACTGAACAAGCCCCGCTCTACAACTAATTCAAACTTTCTTTGTACTCTACAGAACATACCTTTTCTCTCTCTTTTTTTAATCAAAACGTGATTCATATTTTAACTTCTCATAGGAACTTTTTCTGCCTGAATGATGTTTCCTGTACCTCTCAAATTAATGTCAAAATGTCAATCAATCAATTAATGTCAAATCAAAATGTCAATAATGTCAAAAATACATCAGATAGATCCCGTTTAACTTATTATTAAACTTATCTTGCTAAAGAGATTACTTTTTTACCATGACAGAGTGGAACAAAAATGAAAATCCCCGTGCAATGATTAACAGTTAGGAGAGGGACTCCTTCAACCATCCTCTACACTTCCACCGTCATTGTTACCTAGAACTGTACTATAAGGAGGAGGCAAACTCTGAATGTACAATTAGAGGCTGAGTAGATGTTTACATATCTCACTTTACCTTACTGTCATTTTCGTCCAGTATTTTTTTTCTTAACATATGTACTTAACATCAATAATAGTTGTCATTAGCACAAATAGCTTCTGAATGATCTAATACCTTATATTTAATCTATTTATTATAAAGTTGCTCTCTTTCTTTCCTCTGATGAATTTATCATTCACTGCCTTTACATAGACATAAACGATCTTCTGACTGAATTAATTGGGTGGGTTTTATTTGGTGGGGGGGATTGATTGCCAATTTTGCTCTCAGATAGATTCCAGCTCTCCCAGCAGGTCCCAAGGGATGATTTCCATTGAGTCTGCTTCATTTATTTCATGGGAACAAAAATGACTGTTAAGACAGGCTGCTCCCCCTCACAGTTCAGCAAAAACACTAACTGAGAATTGCCTCCCCTCCTATCAAGAAGTAGTATAGATGAGACAGATGTAGTTTATCTAAGCACATCTCTGACTGCGTACAGTGTCTCAGCACCAGCAGTCGGTACTGAGGAATCTAAGCTAATGCAGGGAAATGCAGCATACAGACCAGGCATGAACACTAATTTAGTTCTCTGATAATTGTGAGAAATCACATCTACTATCACAAATGGTTTGGAAAGTGCTAACTCAGGCTGCATTCACATTCCACCTCACTGTACGTTACCCCCTCCCCAACACTTAATTAGAAATAAAAAGAAAAATTGAGAGTTTGCAGTCTTGTTTGGTCTTCGCGTAGACAACACAAGGGTTGCTTGCATCCCCCTCTGCACTGCACTCCTGCAAAAGGACTCTTATTCACCAGGCTCACAGTTTTTACAGCCTACTGTTCTAAATATCATCATTATGTTTGGTAGGCATTCCAACAGAACTGCAATACAAATCTGTTTCACTTGAAAAGTAGAGACTGTGATTCCTTAGGTTTTATAACACAATGCTTAGTACGAATTCACTGAATTTTTCCAGTGCTTCGCTATGTGATTTTAGGAGTCTATTTTCCCCAGTGGCATGCAAGTACTAAAATTGCATTGCATTTTGCTCTCAGCAGGTGGGAAAGTGCATACACAATGGATTATTCTCCATTCTTTACTTCAGTTTTATGTAGCCACAGGTGGGGGGTCTTTCAGGTGATTGCTTAGCTTTACTAGGCACTTTAGAGTCATAGACAAGCTTTCTTAAAAGGGTCTTACAAAACACACCAATGTTGTCAATCATTCAGTAAAAGAATTTCCTCCTCTGTAAACAGAAATAACTTTCAAAATCTCTCACACTGCAAACAGCAAGGCAATGGGTAACAGCAAAAAAAAAAAAAATCAATCATCCTCTGTTGGGTAAGGGCATATTTTTTTTTCCCTTGTTACACACATTGTTTACCTCTTTTCTCCTTTCTTTCCCCCTTTTCTCCACAGGTGTAAACTTTCTGCTTAAGGATATGCAAAGCTAACGAAGGATGTCATGCCTATCATTTACTTTTCCAGTACTGAGGCTAGTAAAGGACCACAAAAACATCACAAAATAGGAGAAAAAGGGGAAGTTGTCAAACTACTTAACATTTGCTTTCAGTACTCTGAAAGGAACTTTGATCAGCAAACACATCATTAGATCATGAATACAGATATTCATATCCTACAAAATGTTGACAGCTTTCTCTTCTTGCATGAGGGGACACAGTGAAATAATATAAAGATATCCTTTTCTTTGCTGAAGGCAAAATTATAGAAAAGAAACTTCATCCGCAGCTTCCTTACACACCGCACACACTGAACAAAGAAATGCAAAATACATCACATCTTTTTGGCTGTTCAAAGTTTGGAATAAATGCACGTGTTACAGCATGATGTGGGCACCATAAAGAACTGACGCACAAGGGAATAAACAGTTTCATTCCTGTTAAGCAGATGGTTGCTCTTCTGATTATGTAGGAAATGTATTTGTCCAAACCTTCCTTTTTTTCCTAAGTAAGTTTCTACACAATGCGGGAATTAGTATTTTGTTTCTGATGACACTTACATCCCCTTCATTCAGTTCAGTAACACTAACTTCAGGAGAGCTACCAAGGCCATGTACGCATCCTCTCCTGCTAAGAGACCTAAACCTTTGGAGAAATGTATCTCCAAATGGAACGTTCAAATTATTTTCATCATAAGCAGTACCTAGAAATGTGAACAATATTCAGTTGCAGCAGTACTTCCTGTGTGCATATCATTTTCTCAGTGCAGGGTTCACCTATATAGAAACTGAGATGTACAAGTTCAAAACTTGAAGTCCCCAAAGGGCTTGAGGGAAGAAAGGAGTATAATGAATGCAAGTGTACCCAGCTTGAGAAACTTTCTGAACAGGTGGCCAGGTTGAGAGAGAAAATCACAAGACTGTGAAGTATCCAGCAATCAGAAAGAGATTGATATGTGGTACCGTGCAGTGACACGGGCAGACCAACTGTATTAAGTCCCTGCAAGGGGAGAAAGATAAGTAAGCTTCCAGTCCTGAGGAGAGAGATGACAAAAAACATGCAAAATGAAGGAGATTGAACCCTTGTCTCTGCTTGAGCAAAAGGAGGAGACACCCCATTACTCCTGGAGTCCCCCTAGCCAGCAAACATAAAGCTCTGGGGTTGGAAAGATTGTATAGACAAGAGTTAAGAACCAGAAAGGACGACCACACTAAGACTGTCCAACTAAAAACTAGTGCTACCAAAATAAGGTAGAGAGTCTTAGTTATTGGAGACTCCACATTGAAGAGCACTGAGGCACCTATTTGCTGCCCAGATAATCTCTCTAGAGAGTTTTGCTGCATGTTGGGAGCCCATGACAGAAGAAACTGGCAGGTATGACAAAGCCAGAGGGCTATCTGCTCTTCCTCTTCTAGCTGGGTCACAGGAGACTGTAAGTAGGAAAGTGACAGGACAATGGGGAATGGCTTTAAACTAAAAGAGGAGAGATTTAGATTAGGCAGAAATTATTTACTCAAAAGGTGGTGAGGCACTTGAACAAGTTGCCCAGAGAGGTGGTGGATATCCTATCCCTGGAGGTGTTCAAGGCCAGGCTAGGTGAGTCTCTGAGCAGGTTGATCTAGTGGGTGGCAACCTGTCCATGGCATGGGGGTTGGAGCTCGATGATCTTTAAAGTCCCTACCAACTTAAGCCATTCTATGATTCCATTATTCTGTGAAAAATAAGACTATGTGCTGCATGTTCAAAGGCCTACAGTGCACGCAAAATGATTAACAGTCCATTAGGCTAATTAGTTTTCATAAATAATAATCCCAGACTACAGAATATTTTATGACCATTTGGTATGTGCAGTTCAAAATACCTCAGGATCATAGCAGTTTTATCTATGAAAATGTCGAGAATCTCCTGAAATATTCCTCAAAAAAAGCATTAAATGAATTGATCAAAAATTACTGTTTCCTTCTGCACACCAAAATACCATCTTCATTATATTCAACATTTGATATATGCAATGCTAGCATGAGGAAGATATTTACTGCCTCTGGAATTAAAACACTATCACCTGACAGAATATCAGAATATTCAAATGAAACATGTACAGTAAAGATTTTATATATATATATATATATATATATATACACACACACACACATTTTTAACCAAGAGCATAAAGCTTTATTCTGTTTCTGTATTGGAGAATGGTATAGGCTGTATGCAGTACAGTAACACATGTCTATACATTATTAAAAACAGTAAATTCCTATTTAAACAAAGGTTACGATCTGTGCACTAAACACTCATTAATGGTTATGAATCAATATAAAGGGGGGTGGGGGCTTTTAGCAGGTGTGCATATCTATGAATTTCAATACATTGTAAAACTGTCTGTAGCCAACAGCTTTATCATTTGGCCTTTTTGAGCCTGGAGACAGGCAATTTTTCATGATTTTACTATTTCTGGCCAAACAAAAAGTTTTTAATTAAATATACCACATGATTCCAGATGTTTGTTTATTTGTTCCAATGAGGCTGTAAAAATGCTTTAGTGATAAAATTGGAGGACTCCTGCAAAAAAACAGGCTAGGCTGGAGTACTAACCAAACATGGGGATCTCTCAGGAGACTATATGTGCTCACAGCACTATGTGTTTTGAATGTTTCCTTTGGAAGGGCTGTAATTTCACAGTGCCTGCAACTGGTCTTCTTTATAATAAAGGATTATTTATTATAAAGCCAAGTGGGAAACCTACTAGACTATATATATATATATATACATTTAAATTAACAGTTGCACACTCTTTGCATCTTTAATTGATCTGCATAACAACAGAAGATTTTAGATAGGTTTATGATTTTGGATCCAATTTCCAATAAGGAAGCAATGTTTTCTGTTTTTCTGCCAACTTATAGCCATGGTTGCTTGAAGCTTGAGCATGCTCATGGTTTCTTATAGCTGACAAAAGGAGACATGTTGTGAAACATCACTCTTTCCAATCTGCCCAAAAATCCACATTTTTTCCTCATTATTTATATTCAGTTTGATGTGATATTTAAATTGGTGACTAAGGCCCAGGCTACTAGGTTAGTTTCAGCAAATATGGAGAATGTTGTAATCTCAGAAATGTGAGGAATACTGAACAGAAAAGGGAGAGAGAGGGAGAAAGAGAGAGAAAGTAGTTAGGGTTTTAAAAGTCAGTTTAAAAATATGCACTGTGGAAAAATGAAATTGTAAACAGTATCTAGAAAAAAAGAAGGATGGTAATTTTGAAAGACTCCCTGAATCTTATACTTCTAATTCTCACTGGATGCAAAACAGGAGTTTTGTGCTGAACTGGTTAAATGTTGAATAAAATTTTAACCCAAACTTGATAAGCCACTTAATTTCTCTATTTTATCTTTTAAACCCTTGCCTTAAAAAGGAATACCAGTATTTCATTCCCCCAGAAAAGTAGCACTCCAAGAAGTGATCTTCCTAGCATGTACTTCTGGTCAGCTTGATCACACCCCCTGAGTTCACTTCCAGAACTCAGAACACAGAGAACACTCACAAATTAAAACTATAATGTCATTTAAAAACAAATCTTAACTTTTCTGACCATTAGGAAAGACTGCACAAAACTGTAAGGTACCTTATATATCATTCTCTACTCTTTAACTCCACCCTAGTTACACACGGTTGGTTGATCTCATCATTATTTTGTATATTACAATGATATGTTTTTATATTGAAGTTTTAATAATCCCCAGTATCCTGATTTGATTCCAGCATTCCTTTAGTACACAGACAAGAAATTGTTTACCCTGTAAGTGACAAATACATGAATTCAATGATCCAGAAAATGCATCTTTTGAACCATATTAGCCAAGGTCACACTCAAATTCATCCACAATTTATTCCACATTTGGGAAAGTCTTTGTGCTTTACAGACAAACATGAAAGCATGTCTCTGGCAGAGACAATCACTACTGAGCAAGTGGGGAAAACTGATCCACAGAACACCACTGCTGTTGTGGTGGTTCTGGTCCATCAAAAACCAGATTAAGGCTCAGGAGAGGTACTACATGAGATACTCCTTAATCTGCTTTTTCATTACTGCCCAGAAAGAAGGCACTCTGAGATTGAGAGTGAATTAATAATGTGCACTGGACCTCTCAATTCCTTTGAAAGACAACATCTGTAACTATGTGTAGCAGGGAGGAAAGCTGTATACTGCATTTGCAGACTCAAGGCAAATATCAATATATGTGGGCTTCCAATCAGATGGAAGCATTTCAAGGAAACATGTCTTCTGGCATTTTTCCCCACCTAGATAGTTTCACCAATCTACCTACCTACTCTCCTCCATCCCCGCAGAGCAACTGCATCAGAAAAAAAAAAAACAAAAAAAAAAACAACTGAGAACAAAATAAACTCCAGAGTAACTTGAAAGGAAAAAACAGAGATATTAAATTACCTTCATCACTGAAGAAATAAAAAGAGAACTGTATCTTTCACATCAGGTCCAAGTACATGCTTTGGCATGCCTACATGCTCAAGCAGGGGACATCTAGCAGTGGCCATAAGAAGGTCTTCCCTTTCTCTCATCAACACCGGAAGTAATCAACTCACAACACAGTCTGTATTACCTTCTTACACTTCCAAATTTTGAGGACTCCAACAACCACTGACAGATTTTCTCTTTTCAATTACTTTAATTGAAGAAAACCAAAAGACAAAAAGCAAATATTGCCTTAACAAAGTTTCCCCTCACATTGGCACTCATGTTTACTGATACTTCACTTTCCATTCTTCTGTAATGTACCTCGTGCTTCCATTAATGCTGATTTTCCAAACCAAAGAATTAAACAAGGTACTAGTAGAACACAATTTCTCATTTCAAGCAAGCAAGCCAAATAAGATTTGATTTTTTCATAACATACATATGTTTTAGTCCTCTTCCACAATTACAAAAGAAGAGGATTTCCAGCAAAACTCACAGTTGGGATATATTTCCTGGCATTTATAGGAAATGTCACAAATTATTTTTGAGTGTTCATGCCCCCAGGAAATATTTGTCCATTAATGCAAACTTTTTTTTTTTTTAGTCAGTCATCTCATGGTCAGAAGATCCTGAAGATCCTGTCTTAAGAGGTACAGAGTCTATCTAAAATAAGGCAGCTTAAAAACTACAAATATGGCTATTCCTCATGTAAGCCATGGAAAAATTGCCACTATTCACAGCATCTCTTCCTGATAGCATGCATCCTGATTACATGCAGTTCTCTTATTCATCCTAGTCTGAATTATTACATGAATTAATGTAAATATTTTTATATGCATACATATACAACTTTTGTTAAAATTTATTTTAAAATTTGTCAGATTAACGGAATGATAAAACACTATCCACAGTTATTTTATGATTATTATTCTCTTTTTGGACAGCACACAATGAGCTGCTTTATGTAGATATAGAGAAAAATCAATTGACAAGCATAAAGTGCAGTTCACATTAAAAAAACTAACTAATTATGATAAGTTGCTACGTAAATTGCTTTGTGACTTTCCCAGCAATCAATTTCAAACTCTAAATAAGCCTCTGGCTTGAAAACACAATGAGTACCTAACAACTGTGTCAATATTAACAACAGAGAAGATTGCAATGATAATATAAACAGGATAATTATCTTTCTGGAAGTAAGTTTTTATGCTAACCAATTTCCTTTTCTTTTTATGCCTGTGATTTAAAGATAGAACAGCTTTTCAGAATGCAAGGATATTAAGTTGAAGGCCTTCAAAAATATGGACTTAGTTTATTAATATTTATTATTAAAATACATACATCATTTTTATAATTTAACTTGAAAATCTGAAGCATCATTAAAAAAATTTAGACCTCATCTTTGAAGGACAAATATATGTGATTAGTTTAGATGAACTAGAGAATATATTTGTTTAAAATCTGATCATGCAGAGAAAACACTGGTAGAACAGGTAAAGCCCTGGAGGACAGTTTGGAACTTTCACACTTCGCATGAACAATTACTCCTTCTGTTTCTCCAAAATTTCTACCTTCCTATCTTCATCACCATTCACTAAAAGTGGTAGGTCTCTTTAGATGCCTATTGGATTGTAACTTCCAGGAAATCTGGATCACATGATGCTCATTATGCATTTGAAAAAAGTACACTTCTGTCTTGGCCCAGCACATAACTCTTACAAAGCTAGTGACTGGATTGTGTGTATGGCATACCGTAAAAATCAGCCAGAAAGCATTCTGTATAGCCAAACCATCACTAAAAATTGAATAACTCAAATCCACTGCGTACAATAGCAAAGCAAACAAACAGTCAAACAAAAGAAACTGGAGTGCCAAGTTCAGGAGTCTCTAGAATAGATTGCACGCCTACATGCTATTGCTTGTCCATGAACGCTAAAGTTTCAAAAAGTCTTCATTCCATAACAATTCTTCACCGCACTCATCAGAAGAAAAGAGAAACTGAGAGCAGGAAGATACCTTTTCTTTTCCTTTCATTTTTTCTCAAAACAAAACAACAAAAAAAAACACCCCTGTTTTATAAGATTACCTTCAGAAGGCTAATAGGAAATATTCCATCCCTGAATTCTTAGGCACTGCTTCTGAATGCAGTTTCAGACTTTCAGTCTGAAATTGGACCATTTGAGAAAGTAAGAACACGTTTCGTTGAGGTGATTTGAACATATTCTTAGAGTAAATAACTTTTTTTTTTTTTCCATATCGGTACACATAATTCCAAGTGAGAAAATAAAAGAGAAAAGGTAATTTCTGTGCATATTGGAATGCTTAGATAATTAACCAAGTATTTAAAAAAATAGGACAGTGGATTTGTTCAGGAAGTTCTTAAGAGCCAAAATAGACTGCAACTATTAAAACTTGGCATAAATCCAATCCAAGGCTGTAAAAACTACATACATAAATACAGGCTTAGCTCTTAATGGAGACTGCTTCTTCTTCCTTCTACCAGTAACCCACGGGGCAGACTTACCACTAGTTGTTCCCAGAAGCAAGATCTCAGAAAATAAGACCATTTGTAAAATGTTACTGGGAACCAAATACCTTTGGCAAACGAATGGGTTTTCAAGTAAATCAGGTTCTAGACAATGTTATATGAAGCCTTCTAGACAATGTTATAAAATATTGTTTGCACAAAGCGCATTCAGCACAATTTTTCATTATTTTTATTATTTCATAATTTTACTTCTCAAGAGGTAACACAATAAATTACTATTTTCACCAGCAAATGGAAAGCACTGCCCTTTTAGGAAGGGAACTTGAGTCTGAATGCTTGAATGTAACAAAGAAACTTCCTTACCATAGCAATTATGTAAAATGAATATACAACATAGCTTAGGGGAAGAGAAAAGCAGCATTTTTCTGCATGTTAAGAATGTAATCCTCAAAATTATAATGCTACAATTTTATTTTCCATCAATTGTAACTATATTAAGTATTTTAAAGCATTATTTGAAGATTTAGTATATACTCAATACATTGATGTTGATGAGAGTACCAGGGGCATACAAACCAAAAACGACAAAAATTTCTACAACAAAAAGAAATGGTTTTCCTTTTAGACAATTTGTTAGATCATTTGGACAAGTAAGAAGAAAAGCGAGGCCCATTTTATTTTCGTTCATTAGTAAATTTCAAAACTAGTATAACAGAAATCATTTCTTTTTTTTTTTTTTTTTTTTTTTTTTTTTTAAGGGAGCATGGGGAGGTGTTTATAAACTTACCTTTTTTATTTTTAATCTGGGTAAGATAAATGTACAAATTTCACACAACTACATCACTAATGTCTAAAATCAAATAAAAATAAATATTGCATTAAATATAAAATACTAATTTAAAAATGGCCCCTAGAAGTTTGCCATCATTATTTTGAAAATAAAAATAAAGCTAGCTGTAAAATTACTACTTTGGAAGACTTGCCTAGAAGGACATTAATTAGGTCTCATAAAGAATCAAGTCATATTGCTCTCAAGTGCCCAGAACATGCATAGACAGTCAATACATTTTCTTCTAGGAAACGTAAGTTGAATTGAGTAAATATTCAGCACATGGAAGATAAGGAGAACAATTTTTTCCACAATAGGGAGAAATTTTTTAAGGCGTACAAATTCAATATTTGTTGCTTTCTTCATGTACTGAGAAACTCAAGCATCATAACATTTGATGCAATACTTATAGCGATTATTCCCTGACATTATTCCAACACCAATATAGCATTATTATATGCCGTTTCTGTGGGTTCTGACAGTGAGAAAGAGATTTTTTTAAATTCCTGAATTTTATTTGTTAAAACTGTCAACTCCAAAAGTCCAGAATCCATCTGGAAATAACATGCTGAATATATGAATACAGAAGGTTTGAGTTGCATGCTGCAACACAACCAGAACATGATTTTGTTCCCCTAGCAAAATTCACAGTAACATATAGTTAACATATAGAAAATTGTCCAAGTAAAACTCTGCCATTCAGATACATTCAGTTTGTTTCTGATCTCCCTCCGAAACCCCCAAAATCAATTCACATCTGTACCAAACCATTTGCCAGCCTTTCAGATTTTGGTAAACAAGTTTCTCTGGGGACAAATAAGAGCACATACAAACATACAGCATGCTTCTTTTCATTTTGGGTCAAAAATAGCCAATACTTAACATGTGCAGCAACTGATTCAATCACTTTTTATAACACTGAAAGCAGTTGAAGAAAAAAAAAAAAAAAAAATCAAAGGTATTCAGAACACAACCTAAAATAGCAGTTAAGTATTTCACTTTTTCTTAGATATTTTTCTATTGACTCCAATTTGAAAAACACTTGAAATATTAAAGTCTCCATGAAATCAAATGTGCAATGTGGAAAACGCTGAGTTTTGTTGCTCTGATTTCAAGCTATATACATTTCTTCTTTTTCAGAACAAACGTGAATGTGCTCTTCCTGACTGCTCCAGTTTTTAACCAGCTCCCTGAACTTTCTGCTCCATAGGTATGCAGAAGGAATTCAAGAGTTTGTCCAAGGTGCTTTTTAAGCTCTAATTATTGGTGAAAAAGGAAATTGAACACTGATCTGCCCTTATTGCTTAAAAACAGAGAAGAATGAATCCCATTTTATTGCAATGAAAACATGTTAACATTTCAAAATTATAGCCCCGAATTGTTAAAATGCCAAAAAGCTGTCTCTTTACAAATATTAGAAACTTTACAAATTCTTTCAAAATTACCAACTCTGTATGTCATCATCTACTTAGTGATATGTAAGTACTTCAACCTCTTGATGTTTTTTATGTTTTTTCTCACACACACAAAAAAAACACTGAGTGTTATTATCTATAGATTTGTTTTCCCAGTAGACTACCTTTAACTCCTCTTTAATGAGTTAAAAATCTCTAATCTTGACACGTATGGTTTTCTCATGTATTACAGAGAACACAGTGCCTTTCAAGTAAAGTACCAATACAGCACTAACTAACACATAGAGGTCCTCACTGTGAAGTTTACCACCTTGCAGGAATCCATGCCAATAAAAGCTTAGCTTTTACCTCTGTGATTGGTGAGGTCTCTGGATCCTGAAGGTAGAGGTGTATAGCTCATCTCTGGAGAGATAGAAGCAGCATCGCTGGAGGCCTGTGTGATAAAACAAATACTATCAGTGTTTCGAGCAAAGGTCATTGAGTAAACAGAGACAATGCACCTGTAAATGAGTATTCTGATGTGCATACAGGTGCACAAAATCACCAATCATGGAAGACTACTGAGAACTGAAAGAAAATTTAATTTGTTTTCATTAAAACCGCTTTCAATCTTGCAAGGAAGCTGCACTCAGAAGTGTGCACTATTATATTAAATTTCATTGCTAGAAAATATTGCCATACAGTTCACAGCTTTAAAGAATTACCAACTTAACCAGGAGAACTTTGGAATGCATTAAACACATTCCTTTTAGTGAAATAGAAAAATATTTACCTGAAGGAATTTACATGTCCACAAGAAATTAGAAAATAGAAAGCTGGGATAAGATGCTATACTTTTTAAAACAAAGAAAAAAACAGATTTCAAAATTCCACTGTACTGTAAGCTAAGCAATTGGATCTCTTAAGAATGATGCATATAATGTTCAAAAGTTGTTCAACTATCTACATTAATAATGAAGAGTTAAAACCCACGTCAGATTTCTAAAACTTTTAAAGTATCAGGAAGACTTACTGAGAATCCTTAAAAGAAAATGTTAAGAAAGAAGAAAGGAAACTCATTTTTTTCCCCATAATAAAGAAAAATTTCAAGATCCTATGATTCTGAATTGAAAACATTAAACCACAAAGTTATTGTTTTCTGTAAACCAGTCTTAATCTGGTTGAAGAACATTTTGTCTGAAGGAAAGAGCTACATAAAGCCAAGGAAAGCTGTGTTTACCATCTTGCTTTTTAGTTATTGAGCTGTGGGATCTCATGATATGAAAATAACGGATCTTGTTGGTGAATAGGAATCATCATTATAGTGTTTTAAGAATTTACTTTGAGTTGTATAGATAGCATGGTAGTGTCATGCCCAGTTTCAGTCAGAAACAATAGTGTCTACTAAAAGTTGTATAATAATTTCTGATAGAAAAGATAAAGGAAATAGAGAGAAAAAAAAAACACACACAAAAACTAAAGTCCTGAATTTCATAATGATTTTTAAGAAAAATTTTAAAATAGTTATCTTCTATTCCTGTTATTCCCATATGATATTTTGGCTTACAAATTGCAAAGTCACATAATTTCTTATTATTTTTAATTAATCATATATATGAAGATTTACAGATTTACAGAGGCTAGTTAAGATGAAAGCATAAGATAGAGCTAAAATGTCTTTGGAAAAAAAAAAAAAGCTTATAACCAAACAAAACTTGAGAAGAACACGCAGAAATCCACAACAATGAAAATCTCCAATATTTTGTTAAAGAACTTAGAAATCTCTGTTATAACTGTACAGATTGTACAGTACATTAAGATGTGCAAGGGTAAATGACTGAGTAGATTAGTATACTAAGCTTTTGTTTTCAAAGGGCAGCTTTGAATTTTATACAGGTTTGTCAGACCATACAGTCCCATTTTAGTCCTTAGCAAAAATCAGGACATAATAGGAAAACACATTATGTGTTAAAACAGACAGGTTTGCCAAAACAGCAGTGATGCTATATATGAGGTATGAAGAGTGCTCTACAAAATCCTCTGTTCACTTTCTTACCAGTGACTGTGCATCCTCCTTTTCAGTGAGTTAATACCGTAAATACAACTTTTGCTTTCAGACAAAGTGAATAATCTCTTGATTTTAGTGAACAGTAAACTTGCAGCCCTACCTACACTGAACAAACAAGGGATTGGAGATCTTATCTCTGACGACCAATATGATCTGAGGATATCTAATACCTCACAGGATAAGATGGATGCCTCTAACATCCAGCAATATGACATCTGAAATAAGTTCCAGGAGCAGGTATGTGTTCACAGCTATCTGTTTTCTTTTGGTCTGGAAATTCTGGGTAAGACAAGAATAAAAATGTCACTACCTATTTAACATAAGACTTCATCCCTGTAAATCATTTCAAAAACTGGAGGAATAAGTGGTCACATACTGTACACCCTAGATGTTATCTGCCTATTCAAGTGTGCTTAGCTAGGACTTTGATAATAGTGAAGGTTTCTCTTTGATACTTTTAATCTCAATTTAGACTGTTGACAGCTTGATGATAGCTTTTCCTAAAATTACTGGAAGACACTTTGCCTTTTCAGCAATAAACCACTGACTGAGCAAAATTCAAGAGCTTCTAAAAAGCGAATTGGAGTGAAGGGGCAATTTAGCTTTATTTCAAATTTTAAGAAAAGCAAGAATGGAAAGGTTTGTTTATTGGTGTTTTGCTGCAATTTTACATACAGTATATAATTCCCTGTCAAATATGGAACAGTTTCATTACCTTTGAGCTAAATATTCAGTTAGAGCAACTTTAATTCTATGGAATATCATCCAGGGTTAGGATTGTTTTGTACAAACATTGTCTGGAACTCTGAATCACATTTCTGATTAAACCTGTGCACCAGCAGAATGACAATTTGTTTTCCCTACTGCAGGATGACATTTGGCCCAAAATATTTTCCAAACAGATTTGTATAGATTACATTACTCTTGATATTCACAAGAATATTTTGACAGTGATTGAACTGGCATGGGACAGTTGTGTCTTCGAGTATTGGTGACATATGCATCAGAAGTTCATGTTGCAATGCAGAAGGTAATTACAAAAAGCTGGTTAAAATAAGTAGTTTCAGTGTTATATGTACAGGTCACCAAGTAGCTTAGTGAATAAATTCTGAAAGTGTTATTACTAGAAGCATTTATTTCTGCAAGCATTCTAGCCATCCAAATGTTGTAGTATATCGTAGTACAAAGCATAGAAGTTACAAGGCCAATAAAATTACTCGCAGCCTTAGTTATGCATATAGCCAAACATTTGCTAAAGTGAAGTGTCTATCTGTCTTAACATTAGCCTGTAGATTTAGTAGGAATTAGGAAATTATACATTCTCTTGAAGAATAAGATATAGCTTGATATTATGCTATATTGTCTATAATGGAATATCCTCAACACTTGTTAATAGTTTATATTCTTCTATTTTTGTCACATAACATAACTTGTATTTGGATCCAGATATTTCTCTAGTAATATTTCTCCTTGATATGTGAGAGATCATTGTTATTTCTATGACACGTGACAATTCTTTACACACCTATACATAGCAGTAACAGTAGTAGTCATCAATATATTATTGTGACAAATTTTACAATACAGGGAAAATAGCAGCATTTTAGCAGCTTCCTGAGAAGAGTTTTACAGATATGCAAAACACTTATGGTAAGTGACATGGTAAGTAAAATTGTTTCAGTGAACACACATGGAGGGAGATTTCCTTAGCTAAATATATTTAATTCAAATACAAAGCCACCAAGTGAAATTTTTGCTTACGATTACTAAATGCACCTATAGTCAAGGCTTAACTATATTTGAACTTGATTATTATAATTCTAGGAAATTATATAAAAGTTTGCATAATCTTCTGTTTAGTTTAAGGACTAATCCTGAATCGTGTGGGGACATGTATCTTACCCAGAAACACAATGGCAACAGCCTTCAGTAATTCCTATGTGGCTTAAAACTTTACCTAAGAGTATTTCTACCAATAGGACAGCAGCTTGTCAATTCACTCCCTAACATTGGCTACAGAAGCTCACATTTCCAGGCTTTCAGTGTATAAGACCATGTAGATTTGTTCTCAACTGAGATAAAACATATAGATATATTCCACAGACCTGCTCAGCATTATAAATATAAAAATAAATAAATAGATAAATAAAGTAGATATAACTAGAAACTCATTTATGGATGAAATATATTAATTTATGTACATTAATCATGTATTCACATGTGATGAGACACATAGCCTGACTATTAACAGAAAAAAAATGTATTCATTGTGGGTTGAATTTATTACATGCTTGTAGAGAGTATCAAAACACTATTCCAGAGGGAATGTTTCTTCCCATAAATTTGCACAGCACCAAGCACAATGAGGCTTTAATTTCACTATGAGGTCTTTGAGAACCTCATGTTAGCAGAAGATATTACAAAAAGCAACAGTATACCAAGTCTTTGAACACTCTGTTCTAGGAATGAAGAAATTTATTTATAACGTATCTGCTTTTTCATGAACTCAGAAACCATACAAAAGAGTTGCTAGTTAAAAGAAAGAGACAGAGTTTGAAAAAAAGGGATAAAGAATGAAACTAGAAATTTAAGTAAAGGCAGACAACGAGAATACAGCGGGCTACAAAAGCAAAAAGTCTTGCTTTTCTTTCCCCTTTTGTGAATTAGGATGCAGGTTTCCAACAAGCCAGTGCTTCCGTAACCAATCACTATATGCTGCTACACTTAGAATTACAAACAAATGACATGGCACAATACACAGGAGACACAGTTTTCCCTGATGAAATGGGATTTCCCGGTTCCCCTGCTCCACAACCAAACCCAGCTAACAACAGATTAGCACTTGCATCTACTAAACTTAAAGCATAAATTAAAGGCACTTTAATAAAGAAGAGGAAGAAGAGGGGAAGGAGGCATGGTTTTGCCACAGCTTGCCTGATCTCTATAAGCTTACTCAAGATGACCTCCTTCCTCTGTATAGAATCAGTAATTTACTTCAAAATCTGATTTTAGATACCAGATCATAGTACTGAAATAAAACAGGAGAACAGCAAACAAGTGTTGTGTGGAAGGAAAGGGTACTACTTTGTTCATCTAAATATCATGTTTTGATGAAGATCACAAAGATCTGAATGACTTTCATTTATTAGTAACCATTGAAAAAATAAAAATAAGTAATTTAGCCAGTTCTAATAAAGAAGACAAATACAATCTGACTACTGCAATCTAATACATCATTTTAATTTACTATTACAAATGCATCTCATTACAAAGATTTTTTCTTTTTTTGTGAGCTATAGAGAAAAAAGCTTTTTTCTTATCAACAATGAAGAAAATTCATAAGAAAAGAAGGGAATGAAAGGGCAGGTATAGGTAGGGTTAAAGGATTTATTGGCTTTCTTCTTTGTCTGCCAGCAGTCGAATAACCTTAATTGTAAAATAACAATCAGGAATCTGAACTCTTAAGTCTGTCATGCAAAACTTTTAGTATGATGTGAAAATGAAAAATGTTTTTCTAGTATGCAAACATAAAGGTAAGCATGAAGGGAAAAAAATGAATACGGTAATACTTTCTGAATTTCAGAGGAAATTGAAATCAGTCCCACAGAGACAACTGACTCTCAAGAGTCTGGGAACTAAAGAAAAAGTATATTAGTTCAATGCCTGAATTCTACTATTCATTTATAATCATTCTACTATTCTTTATAAAGAATAAAAAGACAATATTTTGTTGGTACTACTAACATTTTGTGTAATATCAGGATATACTATACATCTGCTGCATCGAAATAAATTTGTAGAGACCAATGGTTCAAAAAATACAAATGGACTGCTATTTTTGGCAACCACACACATTCTTTCAAGTACTTTCAAATGCTGAAGAAAATAAAGGGGGGACTGAATTTCAGATAAGCCAATCCTTTTTGAGTCATGGGTTAAGAAACAGCAAAACTTAAATGAGACTCTTTCCAAATTAAATTTCTCTACTAGTCATTTCCCTTTTATATTTCTAAATGTCAGAATAAACCAGCATTTATCCAATAAATCCATACCTGTGTTAGCAAAAAATGCTGCAACTCATTTCTGACGTTTCTGAGTTTAATAAATATCACAAGTGTTTCAGCTATAATTGAGAGTGTGACTTTGAACTAAGCAAATATTCATTAAAGACATTCTGCCTTGCTATTTTCATCTCTGATGCTGGTAATGGAATAGACCAAATTATTGTAGGACCAGGAAGACAAGGAGAAGAGTGATCTTATATTTTGGTTGACCTTCCAATTCCATGACCTTTAACAAGAAAAGGAAAGAGGATTTTGCTTATTTAACAGAAGTAGTGGAGCTCAAGAAGATGCAAAGCATTTCAGAAAATATTTCTCTCATTCTCATGAAAGAGATTATCGCTTCTCACTTGAATTTACTTTAACTTTTGGTTTGTATTTCATATTAAATTGCAAGGTTGAAAGCAGGGTGCAGTTGGATCAAAGATGTAAATGAACATAAGATAATTCTTATGCATTTAAGCTTAATTGAGTGTAATCGATACGTCTGGTGTGCAGCCAAATTCAACTATTGTGAAAAGCACCTAATGTATGGACATTATTTTTGGACTACTGAATGCCAGAAAATAATGACCTGGCATTCAGCTTTGGTGAATCAGACCTTGAATTTTCATCTAAGAGCAGTTTTGAATTATTACTGAAGATAAGGTGTAAATGTGCAAGGGAATTTTATCCATGTTTCTCCCATGAATCATAAATGAGGGAAAAAAAATTACAGACTAAATTGCACTTAAAAGGAATAAAGTCTTTTCATGTCATACATGATTTATCAAAATGATCTCATTTTAAGGGTACTGTGGTGTATCTTGATTAATAACATTAGTAAGCATGATGAATGGCCTCTTTAATGGTAACACAGAATTTATTGGCAAAATCCCTACTTCTACCAAAAAGAGGAGGAAGTAAAACATGCAGCAGACAGTTACTTGCAGGAACAGTTTAAGTAAACTCTCTCCTGTGTATTTTGCTTTTAAGAAGTCTTTGAAAATTCAAAATTTGAGTTTATCTTAGGTTCATATTGAAAACAAAACTCTCTTAGCAGTTCACTGCAAAACAATCTGAACTCAGAACTTACTGTAAAAGGATGTAGTTTATTAAGGTCTTTCAAGAGCACTGCCTCCATCCCATTACAACCTACTTCAATATCCTTTTTATTTTGCATTAATATCTAAAATGTTTCCCTTCTTCCATTACTCCAACTCCCCCTTTTCCCCCCTCCTCTTTTTAAAAGCCTGCTCCAGCCTGCCCTAACTAATTTCCTTTTGGGCTGACAGATCAGAGGCCTTCCTACCACTGTTCCTTTTAGACCTGTGAAACCCTCCTCGTAATCCTGCTGCTTGTCCACAATTAATCTTTCCAGTTGCCACATTATTAACACTACCACCCACAGACAGAGGATGCCTGAGCACGGCTGGAGTCTAGCTCCCCACTGGAGCATCAAAGTTGTCAATCAGACACTAGTCAGAAAGTTGCCTGCTGTCAACATCAGAGGTTTTCATCCTCTCCTACTCGCTGATCAAACATTTTTCTTCAGAAGATTAATTCAAAGTCCCCACCCATTTCCTCCCATATCCTCTTTCCCTTTTAGGTTTACTCAACGATCCATCTTCTGTATGGAAAAGGAAGCAGTGTATAATAGAAATCCTTTCAATACAAAAGTTCAGCAAAACTAAATTTTAATCCCAGCTGTTATCAGCCCCCACCCGCCCACCCCCACCCCTGGCAAGTTAAACACCTTAAAGAGTTTGGATTAGACCTAGTCACAAATGCCTTTGATCAAAGGCTCAAAGACTTTACACAAATGTAATCACAAGGCAATGACTGCATCTAAGAAGCCTGAATTGATTTGTTCTACTGTAACATATAGCATACAAAAACACCCATTAGGCTTTCTGACTTCGAAGATCAAGTATTTTCAACTTCTGTCTCCCAAAGCCAAGTATTTCAGCATCTTCCTAATGCTATTTATTTTAAAGTACAGCATAAAAAAAAAAAAAAAAAAAAAAAGTAGCTTCTTATTGCAAGATATTTGCATTTTATCTGTTTAAAAATTATATCTTAGCTACCTGTGTTTAGCAGCAAAAAGGTTGCAAGAGATTCTGCTGCTCATTTGGTTTACAAGCCGTAGGAAACTTCTCACTAATCACAGCCCAGACTGTCATATTTTCTTTTGTATATCTTGTATATACAAAAGTTTTACACCTCAAGTGGCTCAGTATTTTTCATTATACTAGATAATGGAATTTGTCCCTAAAGGACCACTTACCGATGCCAGCAACACAACAGTGAATGAAACAAGTACAATTAATATAACCTAACAAGAAATCTATTTATGTGAAACTTAACGCCTAGTTTTAAAAGGAGAAAAAAAATAATTTGAAATTACACCACAAAATAAATTCGAAGTTGCTAATTACTGTCCTCTGAAATAGATTTCTGAATCCTTATTGACATATGACTCAAAAAAGGATAAAAGAATAAGGGAAAAGTCACTGCCTCACTCTTGTACTGAGTTTGGGAACATGAACTCAGCCAAGAAATTTACTTTTTAAAAATTTCTTTACCAGCATCTTTATGAGTTAATCTTCAGGTAACATACATGCTACATTCTTTGCATTTGCAGCATGCAGAAGCATTCACTGGGTGCACATTCTGGTAAAATCAAATGAAAAAAAATAAATGAATAAACAGACAATCCTGCCATATGGACATGCCATTTCTGAAACAGAAAACAATCTTGCCAGAAATTTCTGAAAAGTCACACACAAATATTCTTTGAGGTGTCTGGTAGAGCAAACCACAGATAAGCCAAAAGATGTAAGCAAATGCTAACATTCTTCAAAGATTCCCCCTCCCCAGTGCTCAAGCATGGTTATTCCCCGTGTTTCACTCACTGCACAGTGGCTCTGAATGAGAGAGGGAACAGGATTGAGTTCTACAACAGAAGGTGCCAAAGGCTAGGTAAGTTACTTATGGGACGGGAAATACATTGATAACCTGTTAGATTGTCACTCTCCTCTAATCATTCTACATATTTCTCAACTTATGATATCACAACTACAAAAGACAGCAGTTTCCTTAAACATTCTTGTCTAAATCCTCCTGAATGAGAGAAGACTTAAATGCCTTCTTTCAAGCAGACTGTTCTGAAACGCTCTACGTTCTGTCAAATATTACAAACTCTAGAATGTGTTATCTTGAACGTAAAAGTACACTGCGAAGAATTCTACGTGAATTTCACACATGTTATGCCAAAAGAAAAACAAAAACTTCCAAAGCACTTTATCAATAGCATTGTGGTATATTATTTTTCATGGAATGTTATTTTGAAATATAAATGACTCAGAACTTCTACTCTTGTTTTTGCAAACCTGATATCCACAGATTCTCCAAAAGCCAAGGAGGAACCAGTCAGGTAAATTTTTTTTTTTTGGATTGGAAGCTCTGTTTCATAAATTAAATCAGTAACATAATGCCATCACTTTCAAACAAATTCAAGTCAACAACAATGAGAAGAATGCAGAACTGCACGTATGTCTCACTGACCAAACATAATTGTTTGTGATGTTAGAAGGTTAGCTTTGCTTTGCTGTTCATTCAGCTGCCTCTGGGCAGCTCTACTTTTTTTTTTTTTTCCAGATGTACAGACAATATTACAAAAATGAAAGAAAGGTCCAAAAACTAAACGATAACAGCAGCCCAATAACTGTTGTTGAGTTACACTGATAATTACCTTGCCTAACAGGCACAAAAATGGAGAAAATGGAAAGTTTTTAAGGTACTTTCATTCTGCCGTATGGGAATAAAACTGAACTGCAGCTAAAACTTCTTGTCACACTACTGAGTCAGCAGAAGGGGGTGCTATAGTGTAATCTATTTAAAATGCAAAAACAGTAACTTTTGTAACAGCAGATTAAAACTAGCACTTTATTCACTTGGCATACCCACAGCATACCGAATGCTGGAATCAGACTTGTCAGTGCACACTGCAGGTTATTAATAGAGCTCAGAGTGGTGTTGCTAAATGTGCAAGTTAAAAAGCAAATAAACAGAAATGGATTTATCCATTTGTTTCACGGGAGAATTCAGCAAGGCCTGCCTTACACAGCACATTTGTATATCCAAGATCACTGAGGTTCAGTTTTTTATTTTTATTTTTATTTTTTGGATTTGACTGACATCCACTTACCACAGCCAGAAGTCTAGGAATATGTAATATATAACATCAACATTGTAAAGAAAAACACACTTATTTTCCACCTGGACAAATAAACGTATTAAATAAGACACGTAGAAAAGAGGCCTGTAGTGCACTACCTCTTCTATCTAATGGGCCTTTTTGGACTCTTGTGAGCCGCCAGCACAGGAAAAAAGTCAAAAGCTTCAGCAGAAACAAATCAACACATTGTGCTACAGCTTTACACTTCGTTTTCTGACAGTGTCAGGTGTTGGGACTGGCAAGTGTGTGTTTCCCCTCTCTATGCAAGCCAATTCCTGTTTTCCTCATCTTGATCTCTCAGAGATTCATCAAAAATGCGATTTAATTACATCTCCTCCTCCTCCTCCCACTCACCAAAAAGACTGTAAACATGACTCCTTTTTATCTCCTGATACATCTGGACAAGTAGACAATGTGCTAAAACAAAATAAATCTGCCCTGACAGTCACATCAAAGGGTTCAGCTAGGGGCTTGCAGCTACTTAAGGCACAGGAATGTTGTTGCTAAGCATCGCTCTACAACCTATCAGTCCCTTAAAGAAGAGCTTTTTTCTTTCAGAGGGAGATGAGGAAAGCTGGAGAGTGGGAACCAGACTGCAAAGGGAGATTGGGGATTTTGGAGGATTTTGAAGCTTAAAGTGAATTGTGTGAAGAAAAGGGGTTTTGTTTTGTTTTGCTTCTTGACATACAGCCTATGTTTCGGGGAGGGGAAGTAAGCAAGGAAGGAGGGGCTAAAACTTGTTGATGAAACATTTTCTGAAATTTCCCCTTGGATAAATACAGGCAACGTCTTTGATATCCTTTTCCAAATCCCTTACTTACTGTAGATTCAAAATAGAAAGGCTGAGAAAAAAACTCATTAGGTCTGGGATACCAAGCCTGTAAAAATATATTGTGAAATGCATTCCCTACCCTGCTTTTCTATCAAGCATTTGATAAATATTTGTGCACTCCTAAGTACATGAAACTGGTAATAAAGCCCATATCTCATAAACACGCTACACAGGGAAAGTTTTGATACCTATGCACACAACACAATTTGATGCTCGATTTACTAGTAAAAACATTCCCTTTAGAGAGAACACTTCACTGAAATCATCTGTTTTCAGCACTGTACCCCAGAGAACATTCAGTACTCACAACTCAAAAGGAAGCAAAACCATGCTAAAGGCAAGACCATACAACTGCACTAATTACAGACATAGTCATGATGAAATGGATAGCAAAAAAAGTTCAAATTATGCTCCACTCTCATAGACACAAAAACATTCAAGACAGGTACACAATCCAGACAGAAAAGTATAAAACTATTATTTTTCAAGCTTAATTATCAGGGTCAGCTAGGAAAACCCACGGTTTAGTTACAGAGGTGAACAAACTTCTATCATCCAACTATGTCTTTTAAAACCAGTTAAAAGGTTTATAAAATCCTCCTGCTTTTTTAAGAATTAAACAAAGAAAATGTGAAAGGGACTCATTCTACATGCAGGGTAACTATCAAGAACATGAACAATTACTGAACCTGTGATATTGCACAAATAAATAACACTTAGCATTATCTTCAGCACTATCATATTTATTAAACAGTGACTGAGGGCAGCAGTAACCATTTTTATTGTCCCATATAGCTCTTATTTTCTAATTAAACAGAAGGTTATTTCCACTACCAGTGCAGCCATTTATCTTATGTGAGTGTTACATAATATTTTTTGCCAGCCAAGCCTGACTGTGAAGCGTTCTGTGTGGTGAACTGTGGCCCAACATGCTTTCCTGTTTGGTAATCAAAGAAATGGGCCATTTTGTGCTATGTTAATAAATAAACTTTTTGCAATTTCTCCTAAAACATGATAAAGCTTATACTTTGTCCTACCCTCTAGCTTCAATACAAGGGCAATGAGCTGTATTATTAAAGATATAGGTCAAGCAAACCTGATGATTTCAATCCTGTGGGGTGCTTTAGAAACTGTTGTCATATTACTGAGATCATTCTGCTGTTCCTAATTATTCCTCTTGGTTGCTTCACATTTCAACTGATTTCTCTCACACTTATGTCAAAATTTATAAGCTGCTCTGTGTAACAACACTACATTATTTCCTCACTTGTTATGGTAATATAGGACAGAAACTAGGAGAATGCTTTAATCTAGCTGACAAGGATAATGTAGCCTAGAAATGTAATAAACTTTGAATTCTACCACAGAGTTGTTGGCTTTTTTTCCTGTGCCATGAAACATTTCACATAGATAGACATCTTAGAAAAACTAATTGCTACAATAACTTGAATATCCTCTTAACTGAGTTGCTTTTATCAGGAGAAAAAAAAAAAAAGTATCAGCATTAAAGTGTTCAACAGCCTAGGCATTCTCTTTATTCCTGTAATTACTATTGTGCAACATTTTGGTGACTGCACTGAAAAACTACATAGTGCCAAAGCAAACGTTCTTCCATGGAGTCTGTGCATCAGGCAAACTATTTGTAATTAACAGGCCAGGCTTTAACACGGCTGTAACACATCTCCAGCTGACTGGCACAAAATTTTATTTGCACTAAGTAGCTTGACTCTGGGCAAACATAAAATCAAGTTTATATGATAGCTTCATGTTGTACAGTGCCTTTTGAAGGATTTCAGAATGTAGGGAAAGCTGCCAGTGGAAAAGGTCGTTTAATGAAAATTTTGATTTTGAAATCCAGTGAGGATATTGCTTGCAATATGGGCTAAGATACAAAAATATTATTTCCTTCAGAACATACAATAAGGTATGAAACAATATTTAGCAAAAAACATACAACTGCAGATAGAAAATGTTCTATCAATAACTCAAATATGACATTCATTCTGATACTTCTAGGGACAGTTTTACAGAAATAGCTTTGTCAAATGTGGGAATGTTCTTTTAAAGCACTTTTAGTCATCAGCAAATGGGAAAAACAACAATCAACAAACACAAACTAATAGATATGTGAAAAAAGACATACAAACTCGAAGCTTTGTGGTATATCATCATGATAATATGAGAATATGTCCACCGCATCAAAGCAGTACAGCAATACAACAGGAAAAAGAGCACTGTTTTACAATAGCAACTTTTAAAGGAATTTTTTTTAGCTACATGAAAAATATTATTTAATTGAATATGCTAACAGGAACCAGAATGGAGGCAGATGACACTGGTGTTGTTCCCGTAAGAAATGCTCACCAACTTTACAGTAAGAAGAAAAAAAAAAGAAAAAAAAAGATTTCTGTTTTTTCTCTTTATAGAGTTAATGACCTGCCTGCAAATAACTTTGCAAGGTTTGAGGGAGGAGGAGACAACAGTCAGACAAAATATCTTCTGAAGGGTCTCACATCTGGATCCCAATTAGAAATGGACTCCCTGTTATGTCCTGGCAGCTGGCGGGATGAACTGTTCATGTGTTTATAAAGTGAGATTTCTCTCTTTATGACTTTGTTTTTTCTTTCCCAGACAGAAAGCTCAGCGTGTACAACAGGACTTGCTTTGTATCTTCCATTTGGCTTCTCAGCTACCACCTGCCAATATGTAAAACCTTCTTCAAAGCAGATGATTTTAAAAGTCTATGTTCAGATTAGTTTCCAGAGTGGATAGCCAGAAGAAGGCAATGTCATAGCCAATTTTAAAGCTGAGCCGTCATGTAAAGTGCATTTAGGCTTTAAGACTTACGTGACATAGCATAATACAAGTACAGGAAAATTGGGAAACATTAATCATATGGCTAACTGATGTATCATTAACTTGTAAAGTACTTGCTTAGAAAACAGAAATGCCAATGGGAATGATTAAACAAAGGAACAGGAAATAATATTGAGATCTTCACAAATTAAAGATGAAAGATACAAAAGCAATAAATTATAGTGCCACGTGAGCAGTATCAAATTAGTGTGTTTACCTGCCTTTTACTGAGTCAAACTAAAGATGTTGGGAGGCACTAGACACTACAGGAGAGAGAGAGAATCAAAAATAGCTATGGAAAATGTAATAAAAATGTATGAAAAACTCTCAAAAGCAAACTCTCTGCACACAAATAAAAAAACTGTTAAGATATGATGCTTTCAGAATTTAATTTACATAAACCCATCTAAAATAATGTCCTATATAAAGCAGTGCTGAGCTATCTGAGACTTCTTGTTTTTATTTGTGTTTCAGTAAACGTGATTAGAGCAGGGTGAACATCATTACATAATCAATTATTATAATAATATTTCTTGAACTTATTAAGAAATTACATTCATTTTTAAATTTTATGTAGTGGTGAGGAGTTCAGAAAGGAACAATGTTCCAAAGAAACAATGAGTTTCTCAAAAGTTGGCTTTGGAGTGTGGTCACTGATGGGAACTTTTTATTTCTTGAGATAATGGACGTAATGAACATTGTTCCTCACAAAAACACAATGGATTCTGCCTCTCTGAGGGGTTCTGTTCCTAGATGAGCAAAACTTCTAACTAGTGTTTTTTACCTGTAAAATGAAGAAAGTACTTGACAAAGTCTATCCCTCAGCTTTAGAAACCACTCCTTGCAAATGTGCTTATCTTCAGGACATAATATAGTTCAGGGATGAGAGGTCGATTATTTTATTTTTTGGTAAAACATAGGAGTCACTCTTCATTTAGATGTCTGTGGATTTTTTTTTCTTTGTTTCAGCTGTTACTCAACTTCCTCACAAGGCTTACCAAGTACTGAGCACTTCCAGTTTCAGCTAAAAACCTGCTATGTACAGCCTATCTCAACTCTAAGACACTTTTTCCAACAAATTAGCCTTGCCATTAAAATTCATTTTTCCTGTGCTGATTGTGTAGAATTTCAGGTGAACAAGTTGGTTCTTTTCATGTCCATGAGATGGGCACCTGAGATGATACTTTTTTAGACTCCCTTATTTACCCAAGGTAGAATTTCCTGGAATTTCTCACCATAACTTATGTCATCTGTTCTTTTAAGAAATCTCTTTGCCTGCTCCCCACAAATCAGTTGTCTTTTTTAGTCCCCCAGTGCCTTTCTAGAACCACAAGTTTCTCCAAAACTAAACACTGTATTCTCATAGTAGTTGCACCACAAACAAACACAGGGATGGAGTCAAAATTCCCCCTCATACTTCATATCTTAAAGTACTGTATCAGATGTGTGTGCTGGGAGAGCTCATTCAGCTGAGTAACCACAAGTCCTTTTCAGAGTTATTGATTTCCAGGATAAAGTCCCTGGTCTATAATCATAGCTTGCAAACACAGTGTTTTCACCTGGCTTTGTAGAAATGAATACTGCTTGCCAGTATCCACTCTGAGTGTCTCGTTATTTACTGGTTTTCCAATATTTCTGTCCAAATATGGAAACCTTACCTCTAATGATTTTGTTTTATCTCATCAATAGAAAACATTATACAGCACAGAACAAACAGAAATCTTTTCCATCAGAGCATGTATACTTTATCAACATGAAACCTGTTCACTGGTGCTTAATTTACTAGATGTATGCCATGATTAATTTGTACTACTCTATCTTCATAATAAAATAATAAATAAGTGCAATATTTGTTAAACATTATTACAAAACCAAAAGAAAGTCAATACTGAAGCCCTTGGCTTGCACTGAGCAAGCAGACAAAGGACAAAATGAACAGGAGATCCTTTATTATTCGTGGTGTCATCTATCCTGTTTCCTTAAACCAACAGTTAAACCAGAATTGGTTGCAGTTTCTAGTAAGATGACACTTTCAGAAAAAGCATACACATTTTACATAGTGTAACAAATGCTTTGTGAATTTTAAGACTGTTCACATAAGTTGGTGTTATGCTTATTGTGGAATAGTAGGAACTTCAAAGGGAATTATGGTAATAAGGATGGATCACTAAACTGGTGGGGGAGTGGCATGAATATTTCCCTTTTCTTATACTTAGCACACAAAAACTGTGTAGAATCAGTACCAATGCTACAAGCAGACAACTCAGAATTACTATAGATGAGAGAATAACTCAGCAACCAAATAGGAAAAGAAAATAAACATGGGGTATACAGCAAATTCTATCAACAGGTGCTTGAATTTGTATTAGGAGTAAAAGCGCACAAAGCAACAGAATAAATCAATATGATCTGAAATTCTACACTTTTTTAAAAAATATGTTGGTTTTTTTTGTTTTTTTTTCATTACCTATTGTTACTTCATGATCAGCTGAGATACTGTGAAAGATAGGACAAGGAGCAATGGCCTAGAACTTGAACATAGGAAGTTCTGTACTAACATGTGGAAGAATTTCATTGTGGTAAGAGTGATGGAATACTGGAACAGGCTTACCAGAGAGGTTGTAAAGCCTCCTTCTATAGTTCAAGACCCATCTGGATGCCTACTTGTGTGACCTATTGCAGGGAATTTGCTTTAGCAGTAAGGTTGGACTTGATTTCTAGAGGTCCCTTCCAACCCCTGCAATTCTGTGATTCTGTGTGATTCCATGAACACATCAAATAAAAAGATCTGTCACTCTCTAAGTGACACTCTGAAGTGAAAGTAATTTATCAAAGCACTGTAGCATTTCACAGAATCACAGAATGGCCAGGGTTGGAAAGGACCTCAAGGATCATGAATCTCTAACCCCCCTGCCACACGCAGGGCCACCTACCTCCTCATTTAATGATACACCAGGTTGCCCAGGGCTCCATCCAATCTGGCCTTGAACACCTCCAGGGACGGGGCATCCACAACCTCCCTGGGCAGCCTGTTCCAGTACCTCACCACTCTCTCTGTAAAGAACTTCCCCCTGACATCCAACCTAAATCTCCTCTCCCTCAACTTAAAACCATTTCCTGCAGTTATCTACCCTTTCAAAGAGTTGATTCCCCTCCCCTCTGTAAGCTCCCTTTAGGTACTGAAATGCTGCACTGAGGTCACCCTGCAGCCTTCTCTTCTCCAGGCTGAACAAGCCCAGCTCCCTCAGCCTGTCTTCATAGGGGAGGTGCTCCAACCCCCTGATCATCTTCATGGCCCTCCTCTGGACCCTCTCCAACAGCTCCCTGTCTTTTTTGTACTGGGGGCTCCACACTTGGACGCAGTACTCCAAATGGGGCCTCACAAGAGCAGAGTAGAGGGGAACAATCACCTCCCTGTCCCTGCATGCCACCCCTCTTTTGATGGAGCCCAGGATACCATTTGCCTTCCAAGCCGCAAGGGCACACTGCTGGCTCATATTAAGTTTTTCATCTATCAAGACCCCCAGGTCCTTCTTCACAGGGTTGCTCTCAAGGACCGCTCCTTCCAGTCTGCAGGGATGCCTGGGATTCCTCCAGCCCAAGTGCAAAACTCTGCACTTTGCCGTGATGAACCTCATCAGGTTCACCTGGGCCCACCTTTTTATTCAGAGGTCCCTCTGGCATCTCTTCCTTCAACCATGTCAACCGCACCACTCAGCTTGGTGTCGTCAGCAAACTTGCTGAGGGTGCACTCGATTCCGTCATCAATGTCATTGATAAAGATGTTAAAGAGCACCGGTCCCAAGACAGACCCCTGGGGGACGCCACTCGTTACCGGCCTCCACCTGGACATAGAGACATTGATGACCACCCTCTGTCTGCCGCCTTTCAACAAGTTTCTTACCAATCGAGCGGTCCACCCATCAAATCCACATCCCTTCAATTTGGAGAGAAGGATGTGGTGGGGGACCCATGTCAAAGGCCTTGCTCAAGTCCAGGTAAATGACATCGGTCGCCTTTCCCTTGTCCACCAATGCTGTCACTCCATCATAAAAGGCTACCAGATTGGTCAAGCATGACCTTCCTCTTGTGAAGCCGTGCTGGCTCTCACGGATCACACGCCCTTTCCTCATGTGATCAAGCATGTCATCCAGGATGATCTGTTCCTTCTTGCTTCCCTTTCTTGTAGATGGGAGTGACGTGACCCTTCCTCCAGTCATCCAGGACCTCACCTGACAGCCACGACTTTTCAAATATGATGATTTCTAAGAGAAGTTCTTTGCCATTGTCTGAACATTACATGTACTCCTTAGAATTTACAATTCCTCCATTGTGTTAGCTTTCCAAAAAGCAACATCATTGGAATCAATGCTTTTGGTTTGATTGATTGTTTTTTTGTTGTTGTTTGTTTGTTTGTTTTTCCTGCTTATGTAGCAGAAAAGAATTTAGCAGAAAAAACTTGCGTACCAGCATGAAAGCAGAACTGGTACCCTCAGTTCCATACTTAATACAGAAATGGAAGATGGAGATCATGGTAGCAAATCTGATGTCCATACATCTACACTTTAGAACAGAGAGTTAATAACAGCGCTGGCCTACATATCTCTGACTCCTCTGTTCCAGTTATCCTGTTTCATGTGTGGAAGAACAGAAATAAATATCATGGTAAATATCCTCAATCCTCAGACACCGTGATTTAAATGAAAGGCTGATTTTCATTTACGATGATTGCGAAACATTTGGAAAAGGTGCAGAAAAAGGCTTTTCATAACACTGTGTGGTTTCCAGAATGGAACTGGGTCTCAGCACCTACTTACCACCTGGCATGACTCTTGTTATTATTATAAGAGGCATAGACTACCAAAGTTAAAAAGGAAATGACATATTTTGACTATTCATGTTAGAACTCATATTCTGTAGCTCATACCTATTGATCAAATTATTAGAAACAGATTGATGCACTAAATGTTATAGACTTGGCAAAACAATTGTTCCAACTGCACTATTTAAAAAACTGAAACCTCTCAATTCCTGAAGTACAAATATAACTGTTGCATCTGGATTCCATGTTTTCTCTCATTGAAGCACCTTTGTGCTAAACAATGCATTTTTAATTTTTTTTGGCAATTGAATCCAGCTCTCGAGCTACAATATGATTATATTGCTCAAATACTGTATTACTGCAATAAAACAGCACTTTCTACTAAAAATAGGTATTATTAAATTGGGCTTCAAGAACTGTATCATCTAATACTGAATTTTAAAACAAAAAACTGTAGTCAAATCTTCTGTTGATTTCACATGCACAAGATTACATGTTAATAGGGCAGAATAATATACCAAAAAAAAAAAAAAAAAAAAAAGTCCCCATCAGTTTACACAGTTACATATGCTAAAATTCTGATTTTAATGTGATTTTATTTCTTACAGTACCATTATCACAAATAGTACTTGAGAAGCTCCCAGTTATGTATCAAATAAAACACCCAACTTTCATTACTTCATGTTCCTCCTAAAGAGGAGCACCCAACAAATGGTCACTTTTTAGCATTCTCACTTCTGTGCATTTCAGCTAGAGAAGATTAGAGGAGGCATACCTGCAGGTAGACACCTGTAGACTAGCATTACTTCATTAATTTCCCTTCGTGACAACAAAGGAATCAGGTTTATTCCTATTTTTTGTGATCCCTAAGCAGTTGTATTGCTTAGCAAATTACAGACACATGCACCTACAGAGATTTAATCATTTTTACTTAAAGGAACAGCAAGCACATACGCATGTCTTGTGTTGGTTAAGAGATTGGCTTGGTTAAGATGTCTCAGTATTGGTTTGATCTCTAAAATACATCATGTACGTAAAATTCTTCTGCATCTTAAACGTCTGTTTTTTAAAAGGCTGTGTGGATACTAATTTTTTTCCTCTATAAATCATGTTGGAAACAGAACTGCCAAATGTTTTTTCTGCATTATTAAAAAGAAGTTAATATAGATCCTTTTACAATTTCTTAATTTATGGTTATAATACTGAGAAAAGAAACAATCGTTTAAGTCATGATTACTGTAAACATGATATTTAATGTATGAACAATTTAACCTCAATTCTAATCTGAGGGAAAAATAATTACCTATTTTAACATAGTTTCAAAATTATATTCTATTTTATCTGCACACAACCTGAAATGAGCAGTCACAAATATAGAAAATGCATAGAAAATGCATAGAAAAAAATATCTTTTCCAGCTCAGCTACTTGAAATAAAAGTCAATTACAACATCACCAACCACCACTGCTACTTGCACTATACCAGCCTCAAATTCATTGAGAAAAGCAAAAAATGAAGCTCAAGTAAGCGACAGACTTTTCAGTGAGACATCTATAGATTTCTCATCTTTTAGAATAAATTTGACTTTTTGTTTCTATTTTTAATTCTACAATATTACCTTATGCATTTCTTTCCTCTCTGTTTTCATTCAAAAGAGGAAGGAAGTTTTTCTTTAAAAATGTTTACAGTTTTACAATGAAACAATCTTAAAGGAAGACTTTTACAGCTTCACAAAATAGGCAGCTCTGGGAACTTTTCTAAATGTCAGATATTCATCTAACAAGAATTAAAACAGAGCCTGTCTATAGTCACTTAATATGGCTCCAAAATACATTCTCCTAAAATCAGCGGTCAAAAGTGCCTGAGGAGGCCAGCAAAGCCAGTAACAGGGCTAGGAGTCATGTGGTTTGAGGAGGGGCGGAGGACACTCAAGTTGCCTAATCTGGAGGAGTTCAGAGGCAGCCTCACTGCTCCCTGCAGCTCCCTGAGAAGAGGAAGCAGAGCACGTTGTTGGGCTCTGCTCTTGCAAATAGCACAAAGCCATGGAAGCAACGGTCAAACCAGGAAACGCTCAGACGCAGCATTAGCAAAAATTGCTTCACTATGTGGGTGGTCAAACACTGGAACAGGCTTCCTCAGGAGGAGGTGATGCCCAATGCCTGTCAGCATTCAGGAGGCATTTAGACAACATCCTCAGTGATACACTTTAACTTCTTGATGGCCCTGCTAACCAGTCTGGCAGTTTATCTCAACGATCTTCGAAGTTCCCTTCTAGGTGAGCTACTCTAATTTCAAATCAGAAAACTGATGAAAAAGAACTATATTTCATGTGCAGCAGCTGTTTTCTGAAATAGTCACACTTAAAGAAAAATTAACGGAGCTAATAAAACCAAGAAAAAATGCTGATTCCAGATGTTGGATTAAATTCATTTGGGGAAAAAAAGGCAATAAACTTTGCATAATAAATTGTAAAGGTAAAATTTACAGAAAATATTCTGTCAGAGCAGGAGATATCTATATAGCTTTATTTTGTTCAGACCAGAATTTAAGTCTATTCTTACACAATGTTCTGAACTGAGGTGAGTTGAAGTGTTTTCCTGAAGTAGACCAAATGCATCTATCAGAATAGCTATTGCTATTTCATAGTGCACTTCCACAGAGACAATTTTAATGCAATATATTATTTTTTTTGCAACACATTATTGCTTTTAACTAATATCCTGTGCTCTGGAATTAGTTTTATATTTTTTTTAATTAATTCAGTATTTGAAGTAATCTCAGCTATACAAATCCAGGCTGCTAGTAATGTTGGTCTGGCAACTTAGAGAAAAAAAAAAAAAAATCATTGTGTTGTTCTGCTCAGCAGGAATGGTGTTGAGTGAATATTTAATGATTTACTAGTTCTACTTGACTGAGTTTGTGCCCTGTAAAAGGATCATATGATCACTGATCACAAGTTAAACTGCTTTTGTTTCTCACATGGCATGAACTGAGGGTCTGTTGTGTAGTACCAGAGGTTCGTGTGTAGCGCTGTGTAAGACAAGGGGAGGTTACATACAACAGGCAGTTAACGGCTGATACCAGCAAGCCCTCAACTGAATGGAGCTCATGAGGTTGAATTTTAAAAAGGTAGCTGACTTTGCAGCTGGAACCTTTAACTGTGTTTTTAACCATTTAGTCCTGGATAAGTAAACAGTTACTGAATGCTAAAAGGGTATGAAAGCACTGCTTTAGCCAAAGGCTAATCTCTATTTCTCTGTGGATGAAAGAACTGAAAACAAAACAAAACAAAATATTCTCTGCTTCACGTAACACAAAGGTAGAACTGCAATAAATGATTCAATTAATTTTAAACTTAATGTTGCTTTACTCTTCATTTCTAATGAGCGCTTTGACCATTAAGAAAATTCTGAATTTTATGAACAATAGGCAAAAACCAGTCCATACAAAATATATATATATTAATAAATATTATATATATATATATAATAAACAAAATAGGTCAGAAAGGTTTATCTCACATGGAGATGAGATGGAGACAAAAAGAGATTGGTGAACTCCTAGCCATATAGCTATATAGCTTGTAACCAGAAAAAAGGTTCATCATTCATGTTGTGCAAAATGCAAGTGATGTCCAAATGTAAGAGATTCTATGAGGCAGTGGTCCCCAGCGCCATGCTTTGATTTCAGTGTTCAATACTTTTCTTAGTACTGCTCTTGAAATTAATAAAGAAATAATTCCTTTGTCAATTTTGTCTATTCGAAGTGTGAAGAACTTGCACTGGTTATGTGAGGAAGGATGTTACATCACAGGCCTGATCCATAAACATAATTCAACAGCTGAATTCTCTCTTCTAACTTATCTAGATGCATATCAAACTGCTATCACAAGCTGAATTTTTTTTTCTACACAGAAATCACTGTTTGACTTTTTTTTTTTTTTTTTTTTTTTTTAAGGTTGAGAATCAACTTTTGGGCTAAAGACTTCATATTGACTTTACAGACTGTTCCTACATAAATATTAGCATACTAACCTAAGTAAAAAGTTTTTTAGGATCCCTATTGTTCTCTTGATTTTCCTTGCAATTTGCATTTTATTTGTTTTCTAGACAACAGAAGAACCATACCAACACTTCCATAGCTTCTATCTCCTTTAAAATTTCACTTCATACATGCAAAACATATAATCAAATATTCTTCAGTTCTAAAAGCTCTCCTAGCATCATATTCTAAAGTTAGAGCAACATTATTTCTAACTTCTAAGAATCAAATTTATGCCTAATAATTTTCTCATGCACAGATATATTTATAATATACGTTTTAAATATATGTTGGAGGAGGTTAGGAAATGCCCAGGTAGAGGTAGCCTTCATCTATTACACAGGCATATATTATCTTGGTTGAGCGATGTGGTAGAAAAATGCACTTCATTTCACCACTGTCTGTTATTTTCTGTTTGGAATTCTAGGATTTGACAGTTGATGGCCTCCTAATATCTATTTTGAAGCCTTCTCATCACTCTCAGCACAGGCACTAAACCCTAAATTTTAAGATCGTCTTTATTCATTTCTCAGTCCCTGAATCCATCCTAAAAGCAACAAGATTCCTCCATGTCCTATCATAAACCAGCCAGTAACATGGACTAACTTCTTAACCTAAGAAGAGCACAGAACTTTCACTAATTATTTTTAAAATCTACTGTAAACAACTATCTCTTTAACTGAAAGACAACAAAGCTATACTTCATGCATCTATATTTGACTTGGAGCAGAAACAGTCCCTTCCCCTTCTTTGATTTTGCATGTCTCATGTCTGCTAGAAATTAAATCTCCAAAGGGAAGAATCCATTCTTGGGAAAGTCTAATTATCTACATTTAACAAAACTGCAAACTGAAAACCAGTAATGTAAATAAAGTTTCCTTTAATACAATAATTAAAGGCAAGTGAAGAGATCCTTGTATCAAATTAGGGAAGGCATGTTCCAATTAGAATTTATATAAGAACTTTAAAATTTGTGTAAGATACAGTAACTGTTTGAAAAGTTTATCTTGAATCATTTAAAACTACTCTACACCACTAGTGCACTTTTGATAGGGTAAAAAAATAAAGAATTCTCAGCCATATTTCAACTGGATGAGAACACCAGTATACAGGTCAAAATTTTACATAAGCATGTCAGTTGCACCAAAGTTAAATTAAATTTATTTGCAAGGGTGGTTAGAATCTTTAAAATTTTGTCCATCCACCTAAAAATAAGCGTTCTGTTAAAATACTGTCATAAATTAGATTGTTTGGATACTGTTCCTCACTGACATTTACGTGCGTGCTTTATGAGCACTGCAAACCTGAAAGCTCAGGAAATGCATGGGAAAGGAGGATCTACCTGTATTGCAGAAGCATGCCCAGGCAAAGCAACTCACTGCTACATTTGTTATCTGTGTGCATTAGAATCTGTCTGTATAGGCATCTAGAACATGACAAAAGTATTTGCTTAACTGATGTCCTGACTTAGATTAAATAGGAGTATGCTGGCAGGTTTCAACTGGGCCTGGAAGACTGTGTTGTGAGACAAATGATGCAATAATAAAGTTATGAACAAAGAATTTATAAAGTATCCAAAATAAAACAATTTTGTTTTACTAAGAGATGTTGAAATCAACTACACCTCTGATTAAAGTCTAACCTTTGAAATACACAAGAAATATGAGTTGTCAAGGCTGCAACACGAAGCAGAAAGAATGACTAGGATGAAAGATAAAGATGGGAAGAATTTGGAAAGTCTAGCTTTAGTGACAAGGCAGATGACAGCACTCAGAAGATGAATGAATACCTGAAACTTTGAGCCAAAGCCTTGGTTTGATTCACCTGGGAACTTGCCAGTAGTAATGAGAACAGTGCTTAGTAGCTAAGGAGAGAAGCTGATGAAGGAGAAAAGAAAGGCTGTACTGGTAAACTTCATTTCCAGCATGGTACCTAAATATTTAGCCTTAATTCTTAGCATAGATCTTCATCTTACTAGCAAGAAAGTCTGATGTTTGGGAATAAATGAATCAGAGCACAATTGTCAAACTCATGATACCTTCAGGGAAGGAAGAAATCAAAATCAAACAGAGATTTAACAAAAGCAGTGTTGCAGGCAATCATGGGGAATGTACACTTGAAGATATGTGTAGGGGTGCCTAAGAACCAGGGAAACGCTTCTGCAAAATTGAAAAGGTTCTCTGCAGGGAGATGTTTTGCCAAGAACCAAGAGATGGAGGGAGTTTCCACCACGAGAATCAAAAAGCATTGTACAGGATAAACAACTGAAACAGTAACAGACATAAAATATAAAATTTGATGGAAATATTTCACATCAAGAGAATATACTGAAATCTGAATACAACTTTGATTGCTTTGTTGAGTCATTCTATAATTTATTTTCTAATTAACTGTAAACTATTCAAATACACTTAGAATACAAAAGATATTCCAAAATACAAATTTTATCTTAAAAAAATAAAGGTTTTGAAATAATATTAAAGAATCAGAAATGAAATACGTTTTAAAAGTATACATTTATTTTAATGTATTTATGTAAATTACTCCCTAATCAAAATTAGTAAACACTACTTGCTTTATGATGTCATCCAGTTTTTAATATTTAAAATATTGATGGTAAAAAATAACCTTGTATTTGAAATATATTCATCATTCTAATGTAGCAAGAATATACTGTGATGCAGAAAAAAATATCTTGGTTCTAATATAAATTTTTTACAAAGTTTATTAAATTTACATTGATCCATATGCAAAAATAATTGGTTTACAACTTGAAGTGAAGTTCAGAAACAAAGCCTAAGTCAATAATAAAAAAGACTGAAAAACAACATCTGTATAGCTATTTTCACTATTACACTATTAAGCATATTAAAATGCATGTTGTGTTTGATTTGGAAAAGGAACAAATTATTCCCTTAAATGTGCTTGTGGTCTGATATTGAATTGTGAGGACCTGAGAAGAAACATTTGCAGGCATAAGTTTGCTATGTAAAATGGAATACTAGTGTTCTAGCCTCTCTCCAGAATGGGAATGTCCATTGATTAGCAGGAGCCTCAGAATAAAAAAAAAGTCTGGTTTCTCTCTCTAGCTTGTTTCTAAATCATTGTCTCATTCTTTATTCTTTTTGAAAATTGAGAATTCTAAGGCTTACACCTGGTTGCGGTGTTTCTGGATTCCTAATCAACCTTGGAAAGTGCATTGAAATCTATTAAGAAAAGGGCTACACAAGTGTTATGCATCGCAGATACATAGTATGTTGGCCTTGCATACAATTGTGAGGTGTTCTATTTTTCTTGCCATTCAACTTAAGATGGAAATCTACTATTTGCACTTATCAAAAGTATAGCTTCCAATGAGAAGTAAGTAGAAGAAGAAATTTTATTTCCATTACTTTGCAGAAAAGAATAAAAGTTTAACTTTCTTTGCTGACCATTAGAAATCAATACACTGGATCCCCATCTATTTTGTTTATAACATATGTTGAACCTTAAAATTAAGTGGTGTATATATGAACACTAAAGATGACAGCAACAGGACGCATCACAAGAGGATCTTAAGGTCCCATGTGCACGTGTGCAACTATCAAGACAAAATTATGCACTTATGGCAGGAAGCTCCAATTATAGCAATTTTACTAATCTCATGTTTTATATTCTTGAAACAATTGACAGAATACAAAATCAAAAAGATGGATAAAATTAAAACTTAAAAAAAAAAAAAAAACAAGGAAAAAAGTTAGAAATACATCACTTTCATACAATAATGGAAAACGATTTTCTACTGGATTAAAGAATGTAACAGTAGATATTCTGTTAGGAGCAGTATCTCACTGAATTTGCATTCCTGTATGGTTAGTACTTAGGTGTATAATATACTTACATGCTAAGAGGCTCTGCCGGTGTTACAGATTATTTGAGAAGAAAACATAGACAATAGCAGTAAGAAGAAAGAAGGCTATAAAAAGATTCAAGTTTCCTCCAGAGACAGAAGCAAAAACATCAGCTCCTTTTCTAATTTCACAAAGTGAAACTAGAAAGGGCATTAAAAAAGAAAGAAAGAAAAACCTTAAGAGTCTTAATCAAACTCTTACATTTAACAGCATTAATGCTAAGTATGCAAACGTTCATCCCACTGATCATTATGGTATCAAGAACTAATTTTCCTCCTTTTAAGAGCTTATATGTCACATCACACCCCTTGGGCCTTCCAGAGATGTATTTAAATGTCTAACGAGGGAAAAAAAAAAACATTCCAGACAGCCAGGTGTTACTGATTCACCCATTAAAACTTCACTTATAAAATATCCCACACAATGGTAAAACACTTCAGTCATTACACTATCATATATAGATTAGGATGACATTCTAAAATCTTACGACTGTATGTGTATAAAATGTACGTTGCTCATCACATGATCCCAGGTGTCTGCAACTGAGTATCTGAAGTTAAAGATAAAGTAACTGTATTATTTGTTCTAAGAACTTGAGGAAAAGAAAGCAAAAACCAAATGCTGTAAATGTAACATCGATCTCGAGACCAGAGAGAACTTCTAACTTATTTCTAGCAATGCTCATTTAATATTATATAATCAAAAATGAGGTACTGTTTCCTTTTATCACAACTTTTAACACAGCCTTACTATGATAAATGTGAAATAGTAAAAGACACCACAGATTTCTTGAACTTCTTTTGTAAAATACTGTTTTGCAAATAATACGTTTAATGAACATCAAACACTGCAGTCATCTCATCTTTAATAGCAGAACACAGAGATGGACTTCTCAAATCATAATCTCTCTAGTGATGTACTGTTTAGTCTACAAATTTAGTTCTCTAAGTACATAATTTCTGTGCTTATTTTGTCTTTATCTATAGCATCAAATTAGATGTTAATTTTGTCATTAGTATGTAAGCTTTATTTACCTCCCTACTCACTTTGGATTTGTTATGTGATCTAACTTCTGAGTTTACAACTTAGTGTGTATTAATAGCACTACCACAACTGTCAGAGGGCAAGCTTTTATCTCACATTCAGTATGAAGCTATTGAGTTCAATCTTGATTGGAAGATAGAAGATCTGATTCTAATTACCTTGTTGCTATAAACTAAGAGTTTGTACCATAGTCACTTACCATCATGCTAGTGATACACAAGAATGTACTAAAAATGCAATTTGACAATTGGATTAAACTACATAATTAAAATGCACCCCTACAAAAAAAAAAAAAAAAAAAAAGAGAAAGCTTTCCCATCCTTTCCCATCTGAAATGTGTTATGCATCTCCATCTCTCCCATGATCTGACACTTGCATCCACAGTGCATGTCATATAACCTGTCTGATTTATCTGAAAGTTGCCAAAGAAAAAAAAAACAGAAATAAGATTAATTTTCAACATACTAAATTGACTCACTGTACAATCATCACCCAAAAAGCATGAGTAGAGAAGAGTACTGTTCCTAAGAGGGCTGTTCCTATGTTCTAGGACCAGTACAGTCTTAGAGCATCCAACAAATTGAACTACTCTCTGAAGAAAAAGACAAGGCATGACACTGTGTTGCCGAGCAGTACACTAAGACACACTGCGGACTGGATGTGGTTACTCAGCTCTACTTCAGCCATTACCATTAACCTCACACTAAGGTTTCAGCTCGCTGCATACCAGTTCCCCATTACAGCATTTGTCAGCCCTGTCTTGTGAATTATTAATTCTGTACTGGATTGCTCTTCACTGTGCGCAAATATACTGTCTATATATGAGGCATACAAATATATATTTTGAAATAGTACCACAGTCTCCAGGCATGCAAAACTCTAGCAACTTATCTCTTTGATCCACCACATTTCCAGGCACACCTTTTTCCCAGCTTTATTGTTCCCTTTTTTTTTTTTTTTGTTTGTTTGACTCCAATGGTAACAGATTTCATTCTTCAGTGTTTTTAATGTTCTTCAAGACTAACTAAATATAAACTATGTCAAATGCTGTCACTAGAGTTAATAACCCACAAACAGCTCTACAGTAACAAATTAGGAAAGAGCAAAGCATCACCATGCTGCAAACATTACTGTTTTAGGTTTCAAAAGGATTAGTAAACAATGAGAAAAAAATGTCAAAAGTAGCCTGACCACATCCTTTTTAGTATATATATACATCCTAATTTTTAGTTATACAACACAAGATTTTATTTACATGACGGGCAGGAAAGCACCTGAAAAAGCAGATTTCCTTTCTCTTGCGCTTGAGGATGAGAACTGATCCATTCTAGCATGTCTGGTCAAACATATTAGCTTGCTCTCGAGGAATGTCAGAATTAGGTTGACTTCAAAAGACCGGAAATCTACACAGCTTTTGCCGAACACCCATTTTGGCCATCTGGTCTTCAGGTGTTTCTAGGTTCCCATTTCACTCAAGGCTCTATCATGTTGTTTTAATGTTTTATTTGCTGGGATGCAGTAGTTCAAGGCTGCTAATCATTTCAGAGAACACAAGTTGCAATATAGTCCACCTGAACACAGTGCTGTCTAAAGACTATTGAAAAGAAAGATAACAAGTCATATCTAATATTGAATGTATACTTATATACATAATATATGAATATAATAATAATCATAATTATAAAGATAAGAGTGGAGAAGAAAGAAGAAAAAAGGAGGAAGAATAAAAGAAAAGCAAAAAAAGGAAAGCAAAAAGAAAAGAAAAAATGAAAGAGACAATGAAATGAGATAAGAGGAAATGAGAAAGAAAAAGGAAAATAAAGATGAAAAGAATGGGCAGGGGGTGTAAAAAAATCTTTCATCCAGTAGAGGGGCTCAAAAAAATAAAAACATATTTTTACAGAAATAAAAATTTATTTAGCCTATCTTAGAGTAAAAGATAATGAAACACGAGAAAGTGATGAACTTTGCCAAATGTAATAGGTTTCAAAATTATACTGAAGCCATACTATTACAGTCTGGTCTGCAAATTGTGTTCATATTAGAGCTCCCCAATATGATCTTGGAAAAATTTATTTTTACAGTATCATCTATGACTGTGAACCAGCTTGAGGCAGTTCACATGCAACTTTCTGAAATAATCCTGGTGACAGAGAATAACAGTGTAGGTGGAGCTTTAAAAACTACACAAGCAAGAAATTCAGAGATGCTAAAAAGGAAAATTGCCAATCACTGGAGGAAGATCCAAACAAACCACTGTTACTATTGGCTATACTGCTTGGCAGATATATTAACAACAAAAACACACACAAAAGCAAAAGAGACTCAAAACACTCCCATATGCACCAAACACCGTATCTCTGAGAGCAAGTGCAGTTCCTTGATCTGACAAGTTAGAATTCTAATCAAAGATACATTATGCATATATCCAAAAAAATATAAAATTCCACTGTCCTAAGCCATGAAATTCTTGCCAAAATTTAGCTCACATATGACTGAATGCATGCTAAGCATATTTTTTATTATATCAGATCCTTTGAAAAGGATAACAAGAAGTGGATTAGACTAAATGTAAGAGGACAAAATAGCTTCAACTTCTTTCTAATAGGTAAAAGTTTGTGAATCATTGAACATCCTTTTCACAGCATGTAAATTTAAAATGAAATTAGTCAGACCAGATAGAGACCATTTATATATAAGATGCTATACAGCTGGAATGAACTAAACGCATCCACCTACTGTTATCAAAAGTCGAACATTCCATTTCCTTTCTTTAACTCCACCTCACACAGTATCATTTTCATCAGCTCTTCTAGCCCTTGTAGCTCATTCTGATACATTGGCCTTTGCAAGGAAAATAACCCTGGGGCCTTGGCAGGGCAACTAGTAAGAGGACTGGTAATTCACTTCAGTTGTAAGAGGCATTTTACCTGAGGAGCTAATCTTGATCATTCTTCAGCAACTGTTCATCACATGGAAGAATACCAAACATCCCATAAGGTATTCCATTACATGGCCTCATTTATTAAAAGCAAGGGAAATATCTTTCCTCATCTGTCTCCCATTGATTAAAGAGAGAAGCTAGAATCTTGTACTTGATACCTAATAAAAAAACCAGCAGTGGTATTGAACTGCACATCTTTTTCTCTATGAAACCATTTTTATCCATAACTCGAATGGATAGTTTAGTGTAAATGTTATTTTGCCAACTATGTTCTCTCATTTAGCAGAAACCACTGTAATCTGGGGCAAAACAGATCAGTTTCTGAGTCATTACATGTATCTGTCTAAGAGGGATGCAATTATCTAAGGGGGTTTTATTTTTTCAGATGCTTAAATTGTGATTTAAATCTTTGGATAAAAATGATAGGACTTATCCAAAAGTCACAACAAGCAAGATGAACTTCTTACTTAAAAAAATTCAGATAAGATCCCTGTACTCTCAAAACCTCATCAATATCATGTGAAAAGTATTCTATCAGCATGGTTTTCCACTCTATTTTTTCATAATTAATGGGTTGCTGTTGTTGTTTTTAATGGAACAGAAGCTTTAACTATGAAAATTATCCATTCTATTTTTGTGCATTTTCTAGTGACTTATTTACTGCCTGACTCAATTTTTTAAGTTGAAAATTAGAATCATTAGAATCATCAAGTTTGGAAAAGACCTTCCAAGATCATCCAGTCCAGCTATCCACCTACCACCAATATTTCCGCACTAGACCATGCCCCTTAGTATAACATCTAAACATTTCTTGAACACCTCCAGGGATGGTGACTCCACCACCTCCCTGGACAGCCTATTACAGTGTCTATTACACTCTCTCAGAGCAGAATTTTTTTCTAACACCAATCAGAATCTCCCCTACTGCAACTTGAGTTTCTTTCACTCTAGTCCTAGCACTAGTTATGTGGGAGAAGAGGCCAACTTCCTCCTCACCATAACCTCCCTTCTGGTAGTTGTAGAGAACAATAAAGTTACCCCTGAGCCTCCTCTTCTCCAGACTAAATAATCCCAGCTCCCTCAGCCACTCCTCATAAGCCTTGTGCTAAGGACTCCTTACCACCCTCATTACCCTTCTCTGGACATGCTCCAGGGGCCTTGATGTCTAGAGAGGAGCCCAAAACTGAACACCATACTCAAGGAGCTGCCTCATCAGTGCTAACTACAGAGGGACGATCACTTCCCTGCTCCTACTGTTCTATTTCCTTGTTCACAATCTCAAACAGGACAGGCCCAAGTACCAACCAAAGTAACAGTAAAATTACTTGTAAGCCACCATCTGAAATTATCCTAGAGCCTGTAGAAAAGACCTCTCAACATCTATGATTCATTAGCTAAGTGAATTGTTTGTGATGAGAAATGTACATAAAAAAACTGATTCCAAAAAGAATATGCCTGGTAAACTTAAATTTTTGAGCATTCACCTTTCTAACATACAAACACTAGTAAAAGCCAACATATATCTCAAAAGTGCCTTATATGCTTTTAATAATGACTTATTATAAAGCAATTTAACCAATAATATCCTGCTCAAATTCAGTCTTCTCCCACTGATTCTGTAATAGAATTACTATTTTTATTTGTGACACAGAAGTTATTTCAATCATTATTTCAAGTAATGTGATACATAACCAAAAGATTTCAATTTCAATACAGAATCTGCATTGCGCATAACTTATCCTTACCACCCTTTCCAATATAAAACTAACCTTGAAAAACAGACTACAGGTGATGAGATCCTTTGAGAGAGCAGATAGGAAGCAAGGAGCTACTCATAGAGTATAACCATAACTAGAAATACTTGGCACACTGAGAACCTAGGTTTACTTATTATAACAGCAAAAAGAGTTTGAATGGTAACTCCATGGCTTATACTACTTTTCTCCTTTTAACACATGCGTATTTTCTCCTTTTAGCATGAAAATGTCTTTGTAGCAACAGCTGAAACCATTCAGTTTTATTGGGGATTTCATGTTGAACTTCAATCTGGTATTGAGTCAGAAGAGTAATAAGCATATCCATCTAAGCCAAGTGTACTATAAGCATTTGTGATTTTGTTTTTGAACCTCTCAGATCCACAAATCATGGTTTAATATTGATGCAAACAGCTTTGCTGCAATACTTAGCAGGAGCTGCTTATGAAGCACGGCAAAAATGTCTCTGAGAAAGCTATATCCATTCAAACTCAAAGCAAATTAATGTAACTAGAAATAATTGTCTTCTGTATGAAAAGTAAAGGAAAATTGGAAAAAAAGTAATTAAAAATTGTAAAGCATAAGATACAGCATGCAAGACAGTAAAACTAGTATTTAAAAATATTTGTGAGATTAGAAATTGCCTAAGAGTATGCTGGATTTTGAACAGAATACCAAATGTAGAACTGTAGCTGAACCGAGTAGCCCAGTTCAGCCAGGACAAACAGTAAACGCTACAATGAAATACCTCTAAGATTTTATTATTATTATTATTAATAGCACATACAAGCAAGAAGAGCATCAGAGACTTCATTCCCAGGCCTTCTAACCAAGGAAGGACTTGTGAAGGTGAATGGTTTGCAGACGAAGGGGATATAAAAGAGACAAAACCAGGATAAAAATTAAATAAAAAGTAGCTGTCTTAAACTGTAATTGCACTCCTCTGCTGAGCATGCTTTCAGATATATAAATGTGATTTACCATCAGCTTGCAACTACAAATCAGGTCTTAAGAAACACTTGTGCTATGAAATTGTTTAATCTCATCAAGCTCTGCTTTCACAGCAAGCCATAAATCACAAAGTCTTTGTTATCATAGACCTCCATGAGCGCCTCTCAGGCAGGCAATGGATCGTGGGTATATATAATCCTGACTGCACAAACAGTGGGGTCGTCGCAGCCTGAAATACTTTCATAATAGCCACTGTGCAGCTGGTGGAACACAAGCCTATGATGGATATCTCATTTCCTACAGTCGGCATCTATTTCGAGCAAATTATTACCACATAAATTTCTTGTCAACAGAAACGGCCAATTAATTAAGTTAAAAATTTACTCGTGATCACATCTACAAACCAAATAGAACTGCAAGGCAATTTTACAGTTACTGAATATACTGCAGGTCAGTTTAATGAATAATTTTTAACTTTGTCATAAACTCAAAGACAGGCTAATATCTTAAAGAACCTGACTGGAAAGCAGCTGCCAACGGATTTACACAGAATATATTTATGCAGATTTTGATTTCTGACATCTGGGGACAGAAATAAACTTCATACAATTACAGAAACTTCTTAGGAATATCAATTTTTCTCCTGAAAATATGCAAGTTCTTCTCCTCCAAAACTCTGCTTTTAATGTTAACAATGCTTGAAAGGATACTGTACCATTCCAAGGGAAAAAATGGTTCATTATCAAAGCTGAGAACTATAACAAGTATAATAAGTAAACAGTGTTGATCAGGCATGCATTCAAAATGACTTTAATTTCAGGTTTCTTAAAGTACATTTTGCATACATATTTATCACACAGACAAAAATATATCAGGTAGTCATATTCAATGGGTGGAGATAACTGGGACATTTTCTCAACACCAGCAATGAATAAGGCACTTTCCAAAGTGCCTTCATATCAGTTAAAAACATTTTCAGCAGTGCAGTGCAGAAGAAAATATAGAAATATGACCTCCATACGAATCGAAGTGGATAGATTGACAGAGGCATGAATACAGCTACTTACTTCAGGTTATTATAGACATAAAACTGGCCTGCATGAGAACATGCACATTTGTAAGTACTTCATAATTTTTATTTTAACCTTCTTCCAACCCCCTTCCCCTGTGCACACCCTCTTCCTGAAGTAAAAGAAAATATATCCTAGTTATAGTTGACTACAAGATGAAATAGCCTTTTCCAGCAGATAAAATTAGAGTATTAATTAAAATACGGTGTGGTTTTTGCCACTATTTACATGGTTCAGTTTTGTCAGAGGTAGGCAAGACCACAGGTAACAGCATGGAGAAAATGGTTTGACAGTGGTGGTTACATTATTATTGCTTAATTCATGTTCATTTCTGTTAATCTGTCTCCATTAAAATTAAGTTGTAAATATTATAAATTTCATTAATATAAACAGCTCTGTAAATCTTTGCAGTGTTAACAATTAATGATGGAATCAACACACATGAAAAAAAAAATCCTCATCACAGTTTTCCAAGTGTGAAAAAATGCCTAGGAAAGTAGAGTCAAATAACTGATCTGCAAATACAACTTCCTCATTGTCCTCTTCTTTGCAAAGAGTTTGAGTAAACGGATAGGCCTTATAACCTGCAGTATAGTTATGGTAGACCACTTCAGAAAAAAAAAAAGAGGAGAGGAGAGGAGAGGAGAGGAGAGGAGAGGAGAGGAGAGGAGAGGAGAGGAGAGGAGAGGAGAGGAGAGGAGAGGAGAGGAGAGGAGAGGAGAGGAGAGGAGAGGAGAGGAGAGGAGAGGAGAGGAGAGGAGAGGAGAGGAGAGGAGAGGAGAGGAGAGGAGAGGAGAGGAGAGGAGAGGAGAGGAGAGGAGAGGAGAGGAGAGGAGAGGAGAGGAGAGGAGAGGAGAGGAGAGGAGAGGAGAGGAGAGGAGAGGAGAGGAGAGGAGAGGAGAGGAGAGGAGAGGAGAGGAGAGGAGAGGAGATAAAAAAAAGTGCTCCTAGGGAATTCTAACACTAAAATCTATACTGGAACTGGAAACTACGTTGAAAATTATCTGAAAAAGTTTCATCACTAAAGAATAACATAAAAATGATTTGGAGAACTTAGAAGACAAAGAATTCTTTTTAATGGAGAAATTAGAGGCAGTTATTGGCAGTCATGTTCTTTGCTCCTGGCATATGCAGTGTACTACGAGAAAGCATACAATACTTTAACTTCCTTGATAAAGGAGAAACCTAGTACATAAAAAAAAATCTCACTGCAGGTATGGACACAATACTCAAGCTCTAGTAAATACTCATCACCCTCATCAAATTAATTAATTAATTAACTTACTAAATGGTCAGATTATTATTTTTCTTTGCCCCAGACCTCTACTACAAGATCTGAACAATAGATCCAATGATTTTTTTTTTAATCTCTATTTATTATTACATCTCTCTTGTCCCTCTCTTGCTACCTTACTCAGCTTCAGACAAGTTCCTGACCTGTATCTCCCTACCATGCCATGACTAGGTCAGCAAAATAAGAAATGAGGTTTACTGATCAATTCATGTCCTCTTTACTTGAACATTTGTGTTTTCATTGTTTATCTTATATTACAAACATACATAGCTTCAAGGTCAAACAGAACAAGTGAAGAAGGCTCTTTGCCTTTCCTTTAGTCCACTGGAAAACAACATGGGACCCTCAGGAGGGAAGATGATCATTACAGCTATGGGCAACTGACTATCTAGAAAACAACTACAGTTCGGGTGGGCTTTTTTTGTGTTGTTTTGTGTGTTTTTTTTTTTTTAAACAAAATTACACTTTTAACCTTGACTGGAGGTCTAATGGTTCTGATCAAAGACAATATGTGGAGGATATGAAGTCAGAAGGACAGTTGTTTTTGTTTTAAGGGCTGCTGTTTTCATTTTCTTTTGAAGAAGAGTCAGCTTGGTTTATTTTAGACCTTTTTCTGAGAGTTACGCCAGTCTGACATGAGTTGTGAACTCTTCTAATGACTGATTCAAGACATTTTTTCTTTCTGAAAAGAGAAACAATACAAAAGAAAAACAAACGGTCTAGGACATAGATGGTTCACAGTGTTTGGAACAATCATCAAATAGTATATGAGAAAAACATTTCAAAATATTACACATTTCTCAAAGAATAATATAAGAATAATAAAACACTTAAATACCTCTCACTGTCCCTATTTCTAAAGCAGACAGATGTTTGTTTGAAAGAGAGCGAGCCTTCGGAACTTGTTAAAAAACAAGCAAACTCTGGTGCCTTTCTGAACACGTTTTGAAGGCTCTTCAATAATGTTATGTGAATAATCTCAAATTTTTAGAAGGATGCAAAAGAAGTTATGCTTTACTTCAGTTTGCTAACAAATAATCAGTTACTTCAGCATCAAGGACATTGCATCATGGGAAAAACTTGAAAATCTGGATAAGCTTTTTTATTCTAGATCCAAACTAGCTACATTAGTTCTATACATATTCTATACAGTGGATGAATTATTTTACTATTATTTCACATATCAAGTTGCAGCTTGATACAGCATTACTCGGCAAGTTTTGGATATCCAAAAATACAGAAAATGATTGGCCATTTTAGGTTTCTGGAAAAAAAAAAAAAGTGAAATTCTTAAAGGAAATTTGGGAAATTAAATTAAGTGAACTAAATTAAGTTATTTAAATACTTTAGAAAGAAAAAAAAAAACATAATTCTGAGGTGATTATTAAAAAAAAAAGGTTTATTACTACATCCTCTCCTTGGGAAGGGGGAAAAAAAAAAAGAGGACATTTTCATATTCTGCTTACTTATGGGATCCCTTAACATGCCAGAATGTGTGTATAACTTGGCTTAACACTATTTTTCCAAAATATCATTTAAAAAAAAAAGTCTATTAACTTAAATGTGTTTTCCCTTTACCCTATAGTCATGGGAGTCATCAAAAACTATTGTACTTCCCAAGCCACAACATAAATTTCAAATCACACCAAATGATCTCCTACTAACATCACTATTTTTTCCACTAACAAAGATAAAATTTAAAGACAAAGAAGAAAATGAACACCAAGGTCACCTAACCCATTCCCTCCACTCCTTAAGTTAGAGAAGAAGAATTTGGAATAACCAACTTGGGGAAAATCTATATGAAATGATGCCATACGTAAGTTCATACAAAATAATAAAAACATTAAATTCTATATTACAGCTTTTAGTTACTATTTATACTATACTAAAAGCATCCCAGTTTTGACTAGCAGTACTCATTTTCAAACCAACAGACAACAGGATTCATGCTACCACTGCTCCTGAAAAATGCGGTAAAGATACAAGGCTGGGTCTCTAAGGTAACATCCACAATCTATTCATCCTGTTAAGAATTTCTGCCTTTTATCACTCCTAAGAATTATCATCTTCCGATCTCCTCATTTGTCTGCATCTACTTGTTTCAATATGAAAGCAACACTAGTTCTGACAAGAAATTTTTACTTAAGCTGTATGTAGAAAAGGTTCAATTTCCATACATGGAGAACTCACGTAATAAGACAGAAAGTGGGCCCAAATTTGTTAAAGACATCCAGATACTTAGGTATCTTCCAAAGTGGAACTACTTCAGCACATGCCTAAGCCCATCAAGTCATCTCACGTAACTACTTGCAACAAGAAAATGACAGAGAACATTAGAAAAGTAAATAAATATTTCCTTTTAGTATTTGTTTAGAGCAGTTTTTTCAGTTTTGAAAGTTTAGGTTGTACAACGCTGAGTCGTACGAAAGCCAAAGAAGCTGTATCTTTCCCTCAGCCAGATTTTTTCCTTTAGGAGACAATGGATGGAGGAGCAACAAACAAGAAATATGACCATATTATTCTTCTGTGGGGTTTTGGAAAGTTCTCATTCTCATGAGTTGAAAATACATTTGTTCTAGATATTACATGAAAAAACATTGTCTACTTTCCAGGTTTTAGCAATTTTATGAAAGTGTAATTAAAACTACATTTGATTAATTATGAACAAACTAGATAAAAGCATCAGAGACATATTTTTCCATTCCAATAAGTTAATTTTAACAAGGCACTCATACAATGAGATTGTATGACCATTGTCACTTAAATTGTGAGATCATCTACAAGTACCAGAAAACATTCAATGCCTTTGCTAGATAAGTGTTAGACACAAGCAGAAGGGAAGACCAGAAACTTTAGAAGCTAAATCTCTTTTTGTATTACAGAAGTCTACCTATGCAGGAGTCACCAGATTAGAGTATATGATAACAAATTATGCAATAATAATGAAAAATGTTGTCACAGAAAACAAGATAAACACTGAATGAGAAACTAAGAACTATTACTGGATCAAAATTCCTGAAGGTCTCTTAAGATTCCTTAATGTTCCAATGCCTCATTTTAAATATGCTAGAGATTAATTGGAAATACCATAAGCAGTGATCATCTTTATAAAGAATTAAAACAATTATTTGATAGAAATAGCCGCATGCTTATTTCTAGACAGTAACTGCATTCCACTGAAGAGCACAATTTTGAGGCAAAGTAGCATAACACAAAGCACTATTACTGTTCTGAGCAGAACAATCTTGTTTTGATTAATTATTTAGTTCAATAAAATTATAGCCCGTTTAAAGAAGTGTAAGCTGTCTTTCAGAATACTTTACTTGTTTTTCATACATAAAAATAATTCATTTCAGGTGTAAATTTACTTAATTAAGAAGCAGTATCCAATCTTTTTCCATTTGAGTGGATGAATTCAAAACCCCAAATAAACACAAATCAAAAAATAGCATTATATTTCTGGGGAGAGAGATATGAAGGGGGATATACCACCATGAAGAAATTCCTTTCACCACTTGAACTAATAGAGAAATAATAATTTAGACTGTTTCGGTAAATTTCATGGTAATATTCAATATCTACATTCATTTTCTTTCCATAGAGTTCATGCTTGTTGTAATTTGTGTTTAGCACTATCACAGGCACATTTTTATGGTGTTTTTTTTTTTTTTTCCTGAATCTATATGACTGGGCAGCTAATGTCCTTTAGGACTGACATGTAACATGGCGTGCTTACAGGCAGCACAACTGGGTTCTGCACATATACTCCTATTTTTCATAATGACACATACTGAGGAAGCAATAGGTCATATGTTCTTTCAATAACTGTTTCAGAAAAAAAGTTACAATTCAGTTCCCTAGAAAAAGATACCATTACAGAAAACAAAAATCATTTTTGGGAGGAGGAGGTAGAATGAAAAGACCCTTCCAAACTTAAGCAATGGTGTAATTTTCCTACTCAAGTTCAGTAACGTGAATCAAGAGGAACTGTCTATATGTTGAGACAGAGATAGAGGAATAAAACTTATAAAGGTAGAAAAGGACGTAAAGGAGGTATATACCTGTCCTCTGTGTCATTAAGATATAGTTTATTAACTATGTTAAATAGTACGGTCTAAAATTTTATTGTTAGTAACATTGTATTTATTATATATATTTCATGTGATAACATTAAGCTATCAGGTTTTAAAAATGTGTTTATCAATATAACATTTGCTAATCAACCTCTAAATAAAACAAGGAAAATGAGCTGTGAACAAAATAAATAGTTGAAATATTAGGCTGTCATCAATATTCTCTTTCTACCATATTCTCCTAACGTTATATCAAATTCATTTACAAAGATGCACCTAGAAGGATTTGCAAAAGGATTATGCAAATTAACATAGCCTACTTAACACTTGATTTACTTTGTCAGTTATGCACCCGGTATGACAGTCTTATCTGCCTGAACAAAGACAATTGATAAATATAAGTAAGCCAGCAAAAGACTGTAAAAAGATGACATACAAAAAGACAAGATTGACTTGTAGTCCTCTTGGAAGAATAATTTGCAGTTATCAAATTCAGATTTAACTAACATTCTGCAGTAGTAATTCAGAATACCATCATATCCAGGATCATTTCCTTCTCTCTCCATGTAGAGAAATATTCTACTAAAGTAGAATTTACAGCATCACATTTAAGGATAAATCAAAATTTACACCTGAAGCCAGGATTTGAATCCACAATTGCCTTTCTCCCATCTCCTTGGAGTTCAGGAATAACAGGAATGAAATGTTCCCTTGCAATGGAAATACCTTCCAAGATTTTTGACCCATCCATTTACACCCATTCAGGTTTGGGCAAATTTCAATCTGACAAAAGTATCTCAGAGATAAATGAGATGCCCCAAACCAGCAAATATAAGTACCAAATCTGATGTGTAGGGTGCACTACAACTGAGAATTAGTATCAAGTTCCACTCTCTGGGAATGATTGTTTTCAACATGTGAACCTTGACCTTAGAGAGCAGAATTAAAACATCACAAGCAAGACAGGAACACTAAAATTCTGTAAATTAGCATCTACTGATACTGTTAAACAAACTCTGTTCCTAGTGCAGTAATGCATATTTGTAGCATTTCAGAGCCTCGGAGTCACTAGAAGTTTCATTTACTATTTTCTGACAAAATCTAAAGAGGATTAAGCAATAAAACCTATAATTATTAGCCATAAATAAAATAGAATTAAGAATGATGCATTGTCCAAACAGAATAATAATCATGTCTGTGTATTGCAGTGAGAGGAAATGGGGCAGTAAATGAATAACAGGCTTCAAGCCACGAAGTTAGAGATTTCCCTGATGTAACAAAGGTTTAAGGACACTTTGCTGATTTACTCTGTGACAGGTTGACATTCTTGTAAGCATAATGCTCAAAAGCTCATTTCAGTAGTTTTAAACAAGACAGCACTTTTTCTTGATTTATGAATGTTTTATGGTAGTTGGGAATGGACATACTCATTGTGGCCATAGTTTGAAATGAAGTTTAGTGATGTCCTTGATGCACACTCAGCATCAAAATTGAAAACTATGAACAAAAATGAAAATGATTAAATACACCTTGATAATTTAGCCCAGTGGGAAAAAGGGCAAACAAAAAAAGATGATTCGTATGGCAAGCCAAGATTATACTCTTTGCAGAAGTAAATTCAAGAGCTGTAATATGTAACAGTTAAGTTTCCAGAGGTCACCAGTCAAATTAAAGCCACTATAAGATTGGCTCACAAAAACTATTACAACGGATGCCTTACACTGAAGTTATGCATATGCCTTCTGTTTCTGTTTCCTTTAACCAGTGTAAATTTTCATTTACTCCATTGAATTTTCCAGGAAATAAAAGTTAGATTAGGATGTTAACAATGCACTGCTCAAATTTGGCTTCCAAACACAGAGCAGACAACTTTTTAAAATTTATCTATGTGAATTAATGGCTTCTGAATAAGAATTTACTAGAAGTACATGGAAGAGACTAAACTAGCCAGAAAAAACTTACTTTTGATATTCTTGTTTAAATAACTTAGGTTTCCTCAGTAACTTACTAAAAAGATATCCAATAAACTTACACTGAAACTAAGAGATGACAGGCCTGCCCTTCAAAGTTAGTTGATTTCAACCAAGAAATCTATTTAAACCATGAAGATTAGAATATCATAAAAGTCACATTAAAGTGCCATTTAAAGGCACAAGTTGTTGTTAAATCCATTACCTGGGAGCTTATAAAATATTTTCTTCTGATTCAAAACATTCCCAGTACGAATACAAGTATAACAAATGGGGGAAATATTTCAATCAGAAAAAATCATGATCTGCACATGAAAGCTGTGAAAGTAGAGAAGTGTGCAACTGCCTGAAATTACTTAAGGGATAACTGTCACCAGAATTAATATGGTTTGAATGTTTAAAAATTGCAAGATATTCCTTTATATTTTGAAGGCTGTCTGATTCCCGCTGTGAAAGTTTAATGTCTTTCCAGTTGATGGAGAGCTGTGGCAGTTTCAGTATACAGTTTGACTAATGCTTGTTTAATGGATTGGAATGGCCAACAAGTGTCAGAGGTACAAGCACAAGAGGTTAAGTCAGGAGCAGTGTACTCTCTCTTCCATTATGCACATGTTGCCAATGCTAACCCTCAGAAAGTACGGTAAAGAGTAACAAGATGAGAACTTTTAAATATACAATTAACAGGACATAATAACAAAGTAAAATAAGTAAAATAGAATGCAAAAGAAAAAAAACACAAAAGACATACAAGCAGGAAAAAAAATGGCAGTGGTGCAACTGGAGTTCACAGCTTAAAAAATTCTTGGTGCTTCACCTCACCTCAGCTCCTACAGACATTTTTTTTAAGAGGTTAAGAATTAAAACAAAATCTGAGTTGGTAAAGTTTACTGCATATAGCAAATATTATTCAGGTTTCTTTATGCAGCAACCATTACATTTCATCAGTTGAAGTTAGTGATATATTGACTAGCACTCTATACTGCTCAACACCAACATTTCAAATTCAAATAGAGTGTTACTGTTAAATAAAGAAGTGAGATTCTTTATTTTATTAAGGCTAAAAGACTGTTGATTTTTTGTCTTTTTTTAATATGTAGTTTATTTATACATACCCAATGACTCCTCCTTCCCATTCAATACAATGCATTCTCTCCCCTTGTATACTTAGATTAGAAAATAAAAAAAAAAAATGTATTAAAACAGAACAAACAAACAAAGTCCTCCACTGCTCAATTACTGCAATATCTACAACAGAAATAATGAGTCTTCATCACCAATTGTTTTGCTGTACATATCCTGTTACACTGTGATTTTTAGCAGCATGAGCACAGTACGTCAACTTCATTAGTGGAAGAGACTAAGGTAGTCTAGCTCTGATATGATCTTGACGTACTTTGAATATAAAAACCTATGAACATTGTTTTCCTTTTAATGGCTTGTTACTACACAACTACAAATGTTAACTATCTACCACACAAACCAATTTACTTCTGTCATTCTTTCTTTAATTGAGGACTTCCTATATCGAGTATTGCTTCACTAGGAAACTATCACATCATCATCGGCTGTGGTTAAACCAGAATGAACACTTCATTTAGAATATATATTATAATAAAATGAACTAAACAAGGCAAACTGTCAAAGACAGCCTTAGCACGAACAGCTTTCTTTTAAAGTCTAAGATTAATAGTTTAGAAATGGAACTACAAAGTTAGAAGCTTGTTGGCCTTCCAACATTTTGGGTTTTGATGAGCTGAATTTCAAAAAAAGAAAAAAGTACTGAAAGAAAAGAGAACCTAAATTTTGAAGTCTGTCTTGGCAAAGCTTGAAGTCACTCAAATGCAAACAAGTCTCTTGAAAATCATCTACAACAAACACAGAATTGCGAAACAGATTATGTGGAATATAAGGTTTGATACTGTTTCTACAGGAGAAAAAAATCTGGAATTAAAGAAGGCTAAAAGAACCACAAAGTTACATTTCACCCGAGCTTTTCTCCGTTTCTCTGATTAGTCATTTAAAATTCATATATCATTTTTGTTTCTTTTGAAGGTAAGCTCCAAGATGGCATGGCTGCACACAAACAGGTTCAGAACCTGATAAATTCATAAAGGAGAAATGGAAAAATAGGATGAAGAAATTATTGTTACCCAGACAGCATATAGCAAGAAAGAGAGAACACAAGGTAGAGAAAGAGGTGTGTGAGGGGAGACGGAGAGTGTATGTGAAGAGAAGAAATGTGGGGAACAAGATAGGGGTGAAAGAGTAAGGGAAGGAAGTGAGAGGGAGTGATAGAAAGCAACTGAGAAAGATGTTCATAACACGAAACTAGCTTTGCATGGTAGAGCCAAACAAGAAATGCACATTTTCTTTCTCCAAAATCCAGCCCCTAAATTATATTCTCTGCTTACTGTATGCAGCCAAAAAGATGAAATTACTCATGTGACATGTAACGGACTAGTAGTACTCAGAATTTTCTTGATCATCACACATTACATATTGTCTTTACTTCCACTCAGCATGGTTTAGATTTTTTTTTTCTTTAATAAATTCAATATGGTTTAATTTCATGGTTTTTTATTTGATTCAGTACATGACATTTATGTTTTATTCAGTTCGGCATACTTCCTAATCTATTCTGTTATCTGCTTTACTCAATTCATTACAATATATATTTATTTTGCTATATTTTATTTATTTCTGTATGAATTATGTTGACTTTGCTAAAAGTTACATTAAGCCCTCAATGCTGCATCCATTTTTTCGTATTTGTTACATCCATCTTGTCATGTGTTCTACCACACATCAGCTTTGCTACACTTCTGCATTCCATTTCTAAGTTTTTACAGCATTTATATAGGATTGATACAATTTATTTTTCATCTTGCATTAATTTTTCTTAAGCCATCTCATGCTTAGATGTCGGTGAAGTAAAATATAATGGTTTTATTGTTAATAAGTATGCATACATACAATTTCGTCTTTAACTTTATAAAGAATGATTCCAAGAAGACATCATGGTATGCCGCTAAGTTCATTTGAAGTGTGTCTGAATTTCTAAATGTCCTATTTCAGGGGAAATTAAGACCATAAAGCTTCTTTTTAAAACTATAGCAGACTAGAATAGTCTCTTATATATCTTATTTCACCTTCATAGTATCTACGCTCTTCTCTTTCATGAATTTTAGGAATAAGATGATGAATCCCATTTCATAAGAAGTTGGCTGATTTCAAGAGCATAACTCAAATCCCTGAAAATCAGAGGGTATTGTTTTACAACAGCTCTACAGTTGTTAACCTTAAAGTATTAACTACTAGTGAAATATTGATTAATCCTCTTTTTTATATATTTGTTTTTTGAGGAAAATTAGGATATTTATTGGATTTTTTTTTGCACACTTGAGAAGAAGAAATTTTAAATTTCTGCCTCTTTTTCCTTAAATAGCACTTGAGATTCTTATAAAAATTTGACTCAAGGCAGGGCACTAAGAAATTATTATTTTTCAAAATGATTATAAAAACTGTGATGTTATTATTGAAAATAAGCAAAAAATCAAAATTATTCTGCCATCTAAGACGATCCTTGCCCTTAGCTGCAGCTATTTTCCTAACGCTGGGAATGGAGACATGCACTGCAAGATCACCAGACTCTTCCAAACCAGTTTTTCCTGTCTTTGCATTAAAATGCATAAAATAAAAAAATAAAAAACCACTTCCAGGTAATACCTATAAGAAATCATAGAGGATTTCCTGCTACAAATCCATCTGTATTGCCACTAATCTTCTACGGTGCCACAAAGTGGATTCCACACTGCTCTCTTTCCTAAATCTTCCTTTTCTAAATTTAGCACATTCTGGTTCCCTCTTCCAGGGAACTGACTGCCCTACTCATCAAAAGTAGAGTGATTAAGTTCCCAACTTTGGCACAGTCCATCCTCTCTTTTTAATTTATAATATAATTCATAAAGTTTAGTTTAATTACTCGTCACTGATATGCGCATGAAACACGACACATTTTGCCCCAAGGACAGAGATGATTAGATGTACTAGAAATGGCTGCTCCATTCACAGCTCCACAGAGACTCCTGTCTGTTCAACATCAGAAAAGCCACATTGCCACAGAGAGCACGCACTCTTGTATGCTGCTGTAGCAAGTACATTCACCTTCAGAGCTGCTAGCTGCTGCGTGATTTAGTAGTCAAGAGAAATTACTACTTTACTATGACTAAATGAAGAAAAGGCAAGTGCTTAAAAATATGCGTACAGTTTCAGTTTTGATTCTAAACTTAGTCTGTGAAAGTTGTAAGACAATGTCAGTGTACTATAAGTAGTCAAAATTCCAACAATTCACTGTGTCTGTGCAAAGTCTTAGCATGGGGAACATGTGATATAAAAAAAATTGTTTGGCTTCATAATTTCAGTGATGTCTACATCTTACCCTTGATATTAACCTCTAATTAACAGAGGTAATAGGTGACACCTTTTAACTTCTCATTTTTCTGGAAAATTGAAAAGTGAAGGAACAGAACAATATTCCTCTTACGCCTGACGTACACAAGAGCACCCTGAATAAGACTTGACCACCTTGATATTTATTCTAATAGCACAGGAAAAAATGCTGTTCCTGCTCAATCAAAATATTTTTCAGCTACAGATTTACATGTTTAACTTGTTGTAAGTACGTGCACCAGAGTATTACACAGAAGACAGATTATATTACACCATTCTTAAATGTTGGCATTCAGTTATAGTATAACACATCTGGAGATACTCCTCTAAATTTACTTCAGTTTTGCATTGAATGAAGAACAGACAGAAGCTTGAACCATCCATTTTATTTTCCTGCCTCCAAAATGAGAATACCCTGTGCAGCGCTGATGAGACACATTTGGCACTGTACAACACAATTTCCATATTCTGGGATAACACCAATGAATCTAACTTTAAATAATCTTTTCTTTTTCTTTCTTTTTTTTTTTTTTAATGTGTGTAAATGTGCTTGCATAAACATATAATCCGCATGCTCTGGTTCTGTGCACCAGTTTTCAAACTAGGGCTAAACTTTTTTTTATAGCTGACATACAAACCACTTGAGCATAATTTATAATGGAAATGCTGACACAGAGCTAACTGTGGTGGCATGAACAATGTTCACATAAAACAAAAAGCAAAGGTTCCTCAAAATAAACTACATGAACTTCAAAACTCAGATTAAAAGCATATGAACCTGAAATAATTTTATTGATGACTATGTTCTGTAAACCCAAAAAAGCCAGAGAGGGAAAATTTTTGAGTCATGACTTTTAAAAGTTTTCTTTGGAAAAATCAGATTTTGTAGAGCATGTACAGCTCTTTTTTGTATTTGAAAAACCTATATGCCTTATTTATAGCATGCATTGTGGCTATTGGTATGCATGGACACATTCTAATATTGTCCACCACAACAAAAGCCATCATTCTGGCAAAAGGAGACAGGAAAATCTAGCACTCTCCTAACCATGACCAAGATGGTAAGAGCTGCTGCAGTTGCCAAATACGATACACAAAACATTTAATTTATAATAGTTAGAACTTGGCCCTTGACCAAACCCAAAGAACTATGTCTTATTTCACTTGCTCTTGAATATGTCTCTTTCAGAGATAAATGACTGTGCTGTTTGCCAGTTCTCTCCTCTGTTTGGCGTTTTGTTTAGCTCCGCTTGTGACAAGCCAAGAGTTGATGCATCTGCTTGAATGTGTAATATACATCTTTGGTCAACTTAGCTTTTTTCCTTGACAATATTATGTCAAACAATCACATCACAACTGGCTCTGATCTCTTTGTTGTTAGCTAATAAATTAAAGAGTATTTATTATCTGCAATCCTTTTTTCCCTTTTAATGGTGACACATTTGTGGTGAATTACAGGGCAGCTTTATAAACTAGGCTGTGGGCCAGTATCAGCCCCTGCGTTCATGTGAATGTTCCCTCTCCCACTTGGCCTCCCAGCCTGGTGGTAAATCAAGGCAGCTGTCACAGCACACTAAGTTAGTGTGCGTCATTGGGGAGAGCAGGAAGCGTTGGGGTATAATTCTGTCCATCAAACTAATATGTTATATCAGTAGCTTTGTAATCTTCTGCTATAAGTTATGGGAAGTGACACCTAAGAATTCACTTTGAAAGCAATGTGTTCCTCAGACTTTAAGCCAAAACAGATCCAATCTGCAGCAAGAGTTCCTCTGTTTATATGAGTGGATTTGTAGCAGCTAACAGCCCCATCACTATCAATGCAGCAGTATTTTACACATTCCAAAGCAAGCCTCTCTCTGTTTACAGACTTTGCAGTAGAATTTGTAAACTTTTTTAAACATGATTTCTTCCCTTCTCCTTTTTTTTATTTTTTTCTTTTCTTTTTTTTTTTTTTTTACCCTTGCTTTAACCTCCAGTAGCTGGATAGATAAATATACTCCTTGAATGTTATCATGACAAAGTGAACTCCTGACAGATAGGAATGAATGGGCGACCTATTTCCCTTGTCCATACCCCCTTCAACCTTTGCCTTGACAAATGTGGGAAATAGCTGAGTGGGACAGGAGAAGAATACACACAGCACTATGATAGGAATGTCAGCTTTTTTGCTAAATGTTCACATGATACTGAAAGAAATGTGTGAAGATAACCTTAAATAGGAAGCATGTTTTCTAAACAGCTTCACAGAGACCCAATTCACACTGTATCTCCTCTAAAAGGATGGCTTATTTTCAGTGACTATTTTTAAAGCTTTCAAAGACCAACAAAAGAGGAACTTGGACTCAATTAGGGGGGTTTTGTGAGGTGTGATTTGATCTGAAAGAAGCCTATAGGGCATCTTCAAAGAGAATCAACCATATGAGCATTTACTGCAAACCTGACACTGCTAAAAACTATTTTAAAGGTTTGGTATTAAACCCAACAACTTTAGTTGCATAAGCTTTGTTATCAATAGTAAGTGTAAAACAAACTAAAATTATTAGAAAACAGTAATTTAAAAAACTTTCAGTAATTTTACATTCTTAAATCTAATACCAGAGACTTACAATACAGAAAAGGCTTGTTGGGAAAATCTGACTTCACTTACTCTTACCACATACAGTGCTATCATCATCTCATCAACCTTTGATCTAGCTTTTTATCTATGAATGCAGTTTACATTAGATTTTAAAACATGTTCATGACAGTTAAAAGTATTTCAAATTCCATTAATCTGCACAATATACAAATGTTATTTTAACATTCATTTCAGCATGGACTTGAAAATCACAAATGGTATTTCACAGGATCACGTGGCATAACACATTGCCTAAACCTTCAAAAGTCTTAATTTGCATTGAATCAGATCCTGTTCACATACCTTAAAAACTCAGAAAGGCATATGTTAGACTTAGTTTAATAAAACCAAATATTTTATCTTAAAGTAACCTACCTAGAGACCACTTTCCTTTCATCTGTTAATCCCATATATTTAAAGCAGTACTGATATTTTGATATTTTCCCTTCAATAACATTTAAAAAGTACACCTCAAAATTTTCTCCTGCTTGTAACTACTGTGATCTGAACAAAACTGCCTAAATTTTGAATTACATTTAAAAAAAATTAACTAAATTCATAGATAACAGGATTAAAAACACAAAGACTATAAGGAATTTAAATGTGTTTGCATCAATCACCATACTGTTCCTCTTCGTTATGCTTTTCATTTGCAGTTCTTTCATTCAGACTCATCTTGCACTATTGCATTTCACTTTTTTTTTTTTTTAATTACTTAAAAGGTAAAGAGTCTCTCTTTCACCACACATCAAGTGAGGAACAGAAGGGCGGTGTTATGCAGAACAGAGCTGTGTAAAGATTCCAGGACTATAGAGAGCTTCTTTACTCATAGCTGCTTTGCTAGAAATCATGTGCCTATGATGCCTTGTATCATAATTTTCTTTTACGTAGCCCAGGATTTGATTCAACATACAGGCCTATACACCAGTTAAAAAATTAACTGGCCACTTTAAAACTTCGGCCACTCTTTTAAAAATAAACCTCCAGTAAAGATACTGTACAAATACATCTGCTTAAGTCCACAAAAGCACAGATCCTGCAAACACCAGGCCTTAAGAATGAAGGATAAAGTCTCTGATCAAGAGGATGATCAAGAACAACTTCATACAAAGAAAAGCATTTGAAAGCCATGTTCAAAGCTTCAATAAAACCTTCCCTTCTGCCCGCTACAGCAGATCAGCTTTTTCTTAACAAACCGCCTTGCAGCTGCAAGGGACTAAGCCTGAGGTAAAGTTATTTGGCAAAGTACTGTAAAAACTGAATCAAGCATCTGTGATATTTTTCACAGTCAAAGGTATTTTTTTCCACCTATGACTGCTGACTAAGGCGTTTGCTCTGAAAACCTCAAGTGCAGCCCTGTCAGTCCTGCCATTAACACGTTCATTGTTCCCCACTGCTGGATAATAACTACGTTTCTCAAGTCACCTACAAAAATTATAGCAGTTGCACCAGGTTGGCCATCTGAGATTTGGCAATGAAATAGCTTGTTCCTGTTTTCACGAGTAGTCATGTAAAGCCATATAAAAATTCATCCATAGTTCAAAGTACATCAGAGAGACAGACTGTCAGTACACAGAGCTAACATTGGGACCAAATCATCCATCACTAGCTAAGCACTCAGAAATCGAGTAAAGCGTGCTTTATATACACAGAACAGAGTCCTGTGTCTTTCCCACAACGTGACCTCCTAAACTCAAATGTGACCATAGTCATCTGAAAGTTGTTGGCTATTTTCTTCTTATGGATGCACTTTGATGAGAATTTTTTAAGATGGGAGCTGAACAGCCATATTTCCCTGAAAATAAACACAAGGTGAATAGTTTATCCACTCACTCTCTTTTGGAATTCCTTGTTTTCAGTGCTGTTTTGAGACATTCAAAGGTGAACATCAGAAAAAAATCAGAGTATTTTTCAAATTAATTAAATAAGTTTAAGACAATGTTAGACATCAAAACACACAAATTTGATCAAATTCTTGAAAAATGTGAATTTCATTTGGTTCCAGTTGATGTAGACCCCAACATCACATTCCCTAAAAAAGCCCTTTCACTATAGCTGGTCACATGCATAGAATTTGAAAGGATTTGTCCAACTTTTCGTATTAAACAAGTCTTAAAATTTGTCAGCATAAAGTGATGATATATTAAACATTATCCTAGGAAATATCACAAATTACAGTAATTTATAAAGCACCTGGATTTTCTAAACTCATGTTTATTGCTCTTTCTTGTCCTTTGTTAGGAGAGAAGAGAAACAAAAGGAAGAGAAATAACAGAGTATCTACTTACACTTCTAGTATACAGGTCTTCTGTCTGGTTTTCAAACAAATTCAAACATATTAATTAAAAGCTAACATCAAGGCATATCACATATTTTCCTAAGGGAAATACTATTTTCATATAAGTGAAAAATTATCACCTGAACTACATTTTCATTACTTTCTGGGAAAACAGATAACAGCAGCTCATATAGCTATTATATACACTTAATAAATCTAAAGTCAACAACACTTAATTACTGAAGATACTGTAGGACAAATATTTAGTGAAAAAAAAAAATTCAAGGGATTTTTAAAAACAAATCTCATACAAACATTTTCATTTAATAGCCTTAAGATCACTTTTACAATTACACTTAAAGAACCTGTCAACGAGGATTCCTTTAGCAGTCCCAATGTTTGAATTAGATAACAGAAGCTGATAAACTCGCAATAAGAAATGAGAACATTCAGTACCAGCAGTGACTAGCTTCCAGGATACATATCACTATAACTTTCAAATTGAAGACATGTTTTGCTTTTCTGCTAATCAGTTTACTTATTCTATATTTGAACTGCTCTCTCCTTAGCAATATTCTTTTACTGATTTTCTTTTGCAAACCAATTTGAAATCTGCTGGGTTGTTTTGTTTAAACCCATCTTGTTTCAATCCCACACACTTCTAATGACTATAATATAAATGATAACCTCCTTTCAAGAATATAAACAGAAAGCATTAGAAAGAACAAACATCAGCTGAACTAATCCTTTGCTCTGCAGTTCTGTTGTAGATTGAATGACCCTAAGCTAGCTTTTCTGATTTGTTAAAAATATAGCAGGCTAACTTGGGCATGATGGATAACAACCCCATTGTGAATTTAGGGGTTTTGATTACTTCTGCTCCACCCTTTCATGAAAATTTCAGTCACATGATTCCACTCAGTAAGAGAGAGAACAAACAAGTCTGTTGCACTGCACGGTGGGATGAACACTGCTCAACTATTCTCAGGCTTTGAAGATGAACATTTTCTTCAACGTAGCTCCTAATCTCATCATTGCTAAGAAATAGCATATGAATATAAAAAGAGCTATAGGTAGCACTTGAGAACAGACTGCTTCTTTGAAAGTATTTAATTGAGACACTGTCATTTTTTAGTTTTCTCAATTTTATTGGTGTTTTAAATGGGATATAAGCAGTCATGACCTTTTGTGTCTGATGTCAGAGAAATGAAAAGGCCCAGCAATAACTGGAGTTTACATTGGCTTCATTTTCTTGTTCCGAATTAAATACAGGCTATATCCAGCACACCATGCATTCCTGAAGGCTTAAGATGCAATTCAAGGCCTTCTTGTGTGAAGAAAACAGATAACAGCTGGAAAATTATGGAGTACTTCCAACAGGGACTTCTGCTTCCACATAGAGCTTTGTTCAATGAATTACAATTATAATATCTCTACGGTTGTCAAACAACGACTTACTTTAAAAAACCAGCTGTACTATGCCGCCTTTTCTTCTTTTCTTGCTGTAAGACTTATCAAACAACTAAAATATTATATACTCTTCAGCGAAAGGCTGACTTGGAAACTTTGAAGAAGATTAGAAGAAAAGAAAACAAGTCAACCTGTAGTTCTTTATATACACTAGCTAAAATTATTTAATGCCTCCGTGCTTAATGTTCAACAACTGAACAAAATGGTCTGCGTATTTGAGAGGATTTAAGTACCCATTTGATGTCTTTTGGGACTGCATGGATTTATCTATGCAAGTATACCATTGTCAAATCTATCAAACATTTTATTATCATGACAGCTTCTCACATGCCAGCTATGTGCCAGCTTTCATAAACTTTTATAAGAAATACCTACTCTTTTTGTCCCCATGTTTATTGTCTCTAGAGTATATAACAAAAACTAAAGGAGCTAAATCCAAAGGAATAGAAAAATGTTGAATAAAGCAATAACAAATGACTTATTTTTACAAGTTCAACTCTACATTATTATAGCAGAAAAATCTGGAGTCATTTCAATTCTAGCTTTGCACGGATTCCTAAGAATTAAAATAATGTAATGCCTGAATTACAGAGACATTACAACCGGAATTCTGATTCTAAGCATTGCTATAACAGGTTCTTGGAAGAAGATACAAATTCTACAATGAAAATTAAAATCTCTATGGAAATTGCTCCACCAACATTTAATATATAGTTATGCCTTCATGAGTTCACATGTAACAGAATTTAATGCAACACACTCTGCGTTTAGCCAATTCCAGCCACTCAGAAAAAATCCTTGGGCTTGTTCCATATAATTTGGTTTTGAAACCGAAAGTTTCTCCCTCAGTTAATGCTGGAATTCTCTGCATCACCTACAAGAGGCTATTTTTCTTCACTGAGACCTATTCAGAACCATCTGCATGCTGGGATTTGGACTGCACATTCTTCATAAGGAATATAAAACATTTAATTCTCATAGAAAACAAAACTGCAATAGAGCAATACAGTCTCTGCTAACCTGCATTCCTCTTTCCTCAAATACATTTCTACCATGTAGGTTTCTCAAATTCTTTATTTTTCTACATTTCTCTACCTTTCCTCCATTATCAGACGATTCCTTCTTTACTTCTCATGACACTCATTTTTCTTACTTTTTTTCATTTTTTTTCCCCTCTCTATTATTTATTTATTTATTAATATATCCCTTCTATTTCAGAAGCCAAGCCAGTGACAAGAGTGCTTGGAGAATGACAACTTACTATTCAGTATTGTGAAACTGACAGCTCTGGGACCAAGTGCTGGGGTATAAACTAATAATGATAAACTTGTCAATAGATTTACAGAATGCATGGAAAGATTCTATTTTCCTCACAGAGTTAAGAAAAAGAAATGTTTCTCTAGGAAAGACAAATCATATTTTTGAAGCAATTTATCAATCACTTACGATAAAAATCTCATCTCGTGTCCCATCAAGTCAGACAAGATGAAGTTCTATTCACTTGCTACAAGGCTGAAATTAGCAGAAAATTTCTGTGGAAAGTTTCCAGTGTCCAGAACCTCTTCCAGAGTATAGTGACAGTATTTCGTGTAAGAAACCTTTAGCTCAAATATATGTCCAGTTTGTTGTATTTTGGATCTCGGTATTTCAAGTGATTTCTCATAAATGTCTATTTAGTAATAAAATAATGTATAACATAGTCTATTCCAAATCTCTTCCTCTAACAGAAAATGCCACCAAAAAGAAACAAAGATTTTTTTCACTAGTAAAATCCTTGAGTAATTTTTAGATGGCATAAAAATTTGAACATCAGCCTGTAGGCCTTGCTAACTGCGAAGAGTATCACATACCAGGAAACAGAGCTCAGAGCTAGCAGAGCAGCACAACAGTGACTGCACATCCCTGTGGGAACCCCTTCTAACCACAGGGCAAGAACTTTTCACTTCCCATAATAAATATTATAATGGTTTCAAGTCTCAGTTGATCACATAAATGCTTTGTGGTAATTTGGAAACAGACATTGATAGGTGCTTAGCCAGCTCTGAGCTAAAGATGCTTCATTTGGAACTTAGCACCTTTCAGCATGAGACCATTTTTCCCTAGCTTAAGGGTTCACGATCTGGCAATCTGTAGCTGAAGTACCTTGAGAAGATGCTAAGTCTTCAATCATCAGGCCAGAGAAGGTAAAAAAAAAAAACTTTTTTCTATCATAGAGAATCTGTCAATAAAAGGGTGAAATTTTTGCAAGGCCCCCCAAAATTCAATTTTCATGAAACTACAAAGTGATCCAAGCGTAACTTTCATGGTTCTCAGAAATATGCTTGTTTTTATAGTCCCCATATAATCACTGCAGTATTTTTATGACACCATTCTGTTTCCAAACAACTTGTAAAGACCACTGCTACGTTACAGCTACAGGTTCTGCCTATATCTCACTCCACCTTCAATTAAAACATTCACGTATTCTTGTTCCCACTAGACTCAGATTACATATGTACCAACATCTCTAAATGAGCATACAAAAGCCTCTCCATGGTAATGTCATACAGGAACGAAACATAGTAGCCAAACAATATCAGAAGAAATGCTCATAATGTAACAACATAAGTTTAAATAAAGATTTATACAAATCTTGTAAAACCTCTAGATTCGGGAAGGGGAGGGGAAAAGTGCAGGGAATAGATCTACGTTCTGAGATGTTTCATGCTATCTCACTTCAGCCTCTGTTGGTGCCTTCTATGCTTCTACAAAATTAAAAACAAACAAACAAAAAAACCCACCATAAGAATGTCATTGGATTTTTACAGAAATCTTTCTCTGGCTTCTTTTGCATAGAATTATGCAAAAGCGTTACCTTACTCAGAAGCCTAACACCATCTTCTTGAATTGTTTGACCAAGTCATCATCAGCAAAAAACATCAGACAGCATCTCATTAAAATTGAAAGCTTTTTTTTTAGTATAATATCTTTAGAGTTTCCAATAAAATAATACTCATGTACACAGCATAATATTGCAATTTAACCAGCAAGTATAGAGCCATTTAAAGAAGACAGCAAATGGTGTAGGCAGGGGTTCTACTTAACCCACACACCCTGCTAATACATTTTAGATAACAGGCCAGTGCATTTAAATAAAGTCCAGATTCAATTTAACAGTATTTGTAACAAAGCTTTATCTAATTATATTAGTCAATCTTTATTACTAGCCTCACAAGTGCAGAGAACCCTATTATAATCTTTCTTTCTAATGATCTTTTCACTATCATAGTAATAAAACTCAGCTATAAATTAATCATCTGTTTGCAATCATGAGTAAACATCAACTCAATTAACAACTGATAAATAAACAGTTGAGTCTGCAGGCTATTTCAGTTATAAATGCGACTACTGAAAGATTCAGCACAGCTTTGCTACTTAACTCAAATGAGCATTCCCGTATATTCAGAGATTTCTGTTCTGCACAGATTAAATGGAACGTGTTACATGAACTGAGCAGGTTTCCCACCCATCTTTTGTGCTGCTAAGTGTAGGGGAGGATATTGTCTGTCGTTGCTAAGGATTGCTTTGTTCCTTTCAGACTAAACACAAGGTGAAGCGAACATATAGAACTGTTTGTTTCTCATTAGATTTGCTTAGTAAGCTTTTTACTTTCTAGAGCACTTGGATCATTCTTTAAGTCCAATGTGAGATCATAATTTTACTTTTTAATTCATTTTTCCTCATTTTTTTTTTTTTTCTCCTCATAGTGCAGGTGCACAGACTACAAGTGAATAGATTGAAGGTGAAGAAAGATGCACTGAAAAGCAGGGAAAACTTCTCCTCTGCTTGCCTACTATCTTAGTTTCAAGCTGGGATGGAACTGTTTTCTTCAGCATGTCTGGTATAATGCTATGTTTTGGTTCCAGGAGAAAAGCAAGGTTGATAATTCACTGATGTTTATAGATATTGCTAAGCAGTGTTGCACAGAGCCAATGCCATTCTCATGGAGGGGTTCAAGGAGCTGGGAGGAAACGGAATTAGGACAGCTGACTTAAACTGGCCAAACGGACATTCCATAACACATGACTTCAAGTGGAAGGAGTTTTGAAGGGAGTGGGAGTTTCATCTCTCCCCCTTCTGCTGCTCAGGGGCTGGCTGGGAATTGGTCAGGGGGTAGGAGCAATTGCTTGTGCATCACATGTTATATACATTCACATATATATTATTTTTCTCTATCTTAGTAAATAGTTTTATTTATTTATTAACCCACAATTTCTATGTTTTTGGTTTTTGTTTTTGTGTTTTTGTTTTTTTTCTTCCAATTCTCTACCCCATCCAACTAGGAAGGGGGAGTGAAAAAATGACTGTGTGCTACTTAGCTACCTGTCAGGTTAAACCTCAAAACCTGCTGACATTTAAAGGACAAGCTCAATTGCTATTCCCCTTTCTTTGTTTCAAATTTTGTCTTTTAGAGTAATGATGACAACTGAATCATCAAATAGGCTCAAGGAAATCAAGCCATTTCAACAACCATAGTCAGGCCCAGACAGGAACTGAAGAACTTCCACCCTACTGCCTCATGTCTATCCACTGCTCCCCATCTCCATTTCTTCTATAATGCTTTTGCTAAATTTGCATGTTAAGTTTTCTCATTTCTCTTAAGTGCTGTGTATACATTTGAGACAATAACTACTGCCTAGAAGGCTACATAAATTTGTGGTTCTGTATCCACTGGTGAAAACACAGCAAGTGCAGACAGCCTGAATCAGATAAAAGGCATTAACTTCCACCCACCTACCATAAAACATATTACACATGTCAGCATGTTCATTAGTAATCCTAAATGATCCTATATTTTGGAAATTTTAACCTCTTGCAAAATATACTATATAAGTCCACAGTAATGACAGCAATAGAAAATGTTTTTAAACATGCTTCCAAGATGATATTATGTAATGTTCAAAAAAGTAAAGCAAAATGGGCAGAAAACCAAAAGGCCCATTGATTCAGTATCTAGTGCTGTAAACCTTCCAAAATCACAATTCTCAACAATTAAGAGTTCAGTCCCACTGAAGAATTCCTTCCATAGGATGCTATACTGCATAGGGAGCTAAAAGGTGGAAATTCTCAGCAAGAGTAATTCGTAAGACCAGATCCTGCAAAAGAGGCGTATCTGATATATTCTAGAAACAGTCAATTTCAAGACAGTTTCATGAATAAAAGTCTAAACTTGAGCATGTACATACAAACAAAATGTTTCCTTGAATTTAATGATTCAATACTGCTCTTAAAATCACAATCCTTTATTTCTATATTATATATATATACACACATATATACATATATATATATACATATATATATATATATACACACATATACACACACACACACATATATATATATATATATATATATATATATATATATATACAGCTTTCTGAATATAAAGGTATTCTAACATTAGTTCTTTGCTGTATTGATTTCCATAGGATGTCCAGTGAAATAGTAGTCATTTAGGGATTGTGACCTTCCATCATCCCTGATACAGGATATATATGTTATATGACTTATTCCACATAAACTGAGATGTTCAATGATGCAGGAATTTCATAACCTTCAAGGAATTCATATTCTTTCTGCAACACTGAATGAACTGAAATTATACTAATATTCTCCTGCCTTATCTTACATCTTTAACAACTGCTAAACATGGTAGTCATCATTTTATTCATTCATTAGTTTTTTTTCTCTACATTAACTTGGAAGAGAATTATTACTAAGTATACAGTTACAAAGTCCATATATTAATAACTGAGCTTAAGACAGAGCATTGACATAACAATAATAAGCAAGCATTAAGCACTAGCACAGATGGCCCTTGACCGAAACACTGAATACAAACTCTTTCAATCAGTTATCAGGAAGAAAGAAAATACAGCAAAGCAACTTCAGCCCTAGTGAAGCAATGGTGACCTCAGCAGCAGAATTCATCATTAAAAAGCTGAAGAAAAAATTGATGCTACAGTTGAGAAAAATACCAAGCCTGAAACATTTTGGGAATGAACTCAGTATATCCTACAGGTCAAAGAAGCTAACAAAAACACAGGAAATTTCATCAGGAGAGTATAATAGAGGAACTGTCATAGATGGGTTTGAGTTTGCTTAAATTCAAAGATCATTAAAGACTGGGAGAAATCCAAATCCGGAAGTTACAGGTAGATAGTATTAAGTAGAATGTTATCATTTAGGCCAAAGTAGATTACTCTCGGAATGCCTTCAAAATGTGCATCTGCTAGCGTCAAGGAGCGTGTAGATATAATGCTAATGAGAGGTGCTGTAAATCCATTTTTTCCTCAGAGATCAAGCCCTTAGATAGACTTAAGATACTGGTAAGCTTCTAGTGATCAATATAGGTCTTGAAACTGTAAGGCATTTGACTTCCAAGAGTTGTTTTTCTCCATAGAAGATATACACAGATTGTTTACATTGTCAGAAACCTCTGAAGATGTTTTAGAGGTCTCGTTGGTACAGTTTTCTCTGCATTGCCAAATATTTGAAAGACAGTTAAGAGCTCTTGAAATGCTTTCCTTCCTTACCCCTCCCCCCCGAAGAATAAAGGTATACTTTTAGAAATAATTTCCTTCTTTATAAATCTATAAAATTATAAATTCTTTGAGCACTCAACATTTCCTAAAATATTTTTGCACTATCTGATTCACTTTCTTGGGGAGGGCTTCTGCCCTTTAAAAGTAAATCTTGAAAACGTCCACATAGGACTATAAGTAAATCTGCCACCACCTATCTAGACATAATCTTTATCTTCACTCTGACTTTCCACAATGAATTAAGAACCAGATTGGGTGAGAGAGTATCCTACCTTCAAGTTCTCAGTAAAGAGGTAGAAGCCTACAAATAAAGGCTCTCATAAGAGTAAAGGAAAAACTTCAGCTTAGTTCAATAAAGTTTAAAAAAAGCTCTTTACACACAACAAAAAACAAGAAAACCAACCGCGCAACCCATAGTGAAAATTCCTACACAACCTGTTGCAAAACACTCACAAGATCTTTTTATATCTCCTCACTGTTTTTCTAAGTATTTCAGGCAAAAAGCTGCTACTGCACTGCATTTGGAAAATGAGGGGTTTTGTTGTAGTAACTGAGGTTATACAAACTTAGCTCTGTGATTCTTCCATTCACTGATTTACCTAGAGCTGGACTTAAAGGAGTATGACTAATCTCAAAACCTAAAATCTTTCCACATTAATGGCATCATTGGTAGATGAATGACAGTAGTCCATATATGCACACAAATATAAACAAACAGTGAACACAGTGTCTTCCTTAATATTTGTCAATTTAAGTTTCCTAGGTATTGCACCACATACAGATTCTACTCAAACCCTTTGCTTAAAAGTCAGGCTAAAAATTGTAGCCCATCTATACAAAGTTTCTGTTTGCACTGCTTCCACACTTCGCAAGCCATGCTCCTGAGCATGTCTTCTTTGTACAAAGGTTTTAACCGTCCTTCTACACAAGTTGACAGATGGTCTTGTCTCTTCACTTCCCCCAAGAAATTTTACTGTCTGCAGTCTCTTCCACCTTTTACTTTAATCATCACCATTTCTTCTCTGGCTGTGGATAACAGCTGAATGAGCAAGTTTTACACACATTTGGAAGCAATGAGATTTGTGGTCATTCTATTCTCCTCCAGAATTAAGCTGCACAGCCTTGAGCCAGCTGCTGAGAAAGCTCTGTCTGCTGCTCTCATGAGCATCATCCTCACAGTTGACAGTTTCATAGTTCCTCTGAAACGTAGCTGTCAAGGGAATCTGTCACTGCAGCTGGAGAAAAGCTATTTCTTAGGTAGTTTGAGCCAGTTCCATGGAGGGCTTTGAAGATTATGGGAAAGAAACTGTGAATTTAACCCAATATTCCAGCAAAAATAAGGGTGGGGACCATTAGTGGAGTCTAATCCCAATGTCACCAGTCCTTATTGCTTAAAATTACAAGGGAATGGTTTCCCTCATGACATACTGTCTTCTACTTTAAACTCAAATTAGGAAATGTGTAGGTCTGCTGGCAGAAAGCCAGGCTTATTTCTGTATATTTGAGTCTCATAGAAAGGCACTAAGGGAATTTGAGATAGTTCCTATTCTGTGAGACTCTACACTATTTTAATCCCTGTTTTGCTTTAGTTAGGAAAAAAGAATTCTCTCATTAAATTACTTGCCTCTTCTCTATAATAGTAAAAAAAAAAAAAATAGCAGGCTCTTCATGTGTAATGAATATATATATATATATATATATATATATATATATATATAAAATGATTATATAAAATGAAGCATGCAATTCCTCCAATATGCTTGTAGTTGCATACTGAGTTAACTTTTTTTCTCACCAGTGAGGAAATAAGCTTTATTGATATAAGTCTTTTCCCATATTGAACAACTGCATCCATTCTAGATTCAGCCTCATTTAATTTCATTTCAGCCCAATGCACCCAGGCCTTGTCCATTTAGGTGTGCAGCTGCCTACTGGCACAAGCAGCTGAGAAGAGCTCCTACTCCCGTCTAGCATACTAACAGTTACATGTCAGTCACGAAGCCAGCCAGATATATTTATTTTGAACATTCACTTTCTACCAAGTTACTACGGTGATGAAAACAAACTCACCTCTTCCTCGCCTAACACTGCAGAGACTGTATAGCCACAAACATAGTGTAAATAAAATCTAACACCCAATTCTCTTAAGAACATCCCTTTTGTTATGGTGGCATTTCTGGTAACAGGAATTATAGCCACATGGAGACTTTTTGTTCCCCACTGAAAGTGTGATATCTCTGAGAGCAGACGATGGTTTTATTACAAAAACTTTTGTAGTTTGAAAGAGCAGTTGTAAAAGTTAGTTCAAGGCTTTTATGACTTCTTTTGTTCAGAAAAAAAATTAAGGGGGAAAAAACATTGGTGATGTATGAAAAGATTACTTGTTTATAATCAGTACATAGCTCCTTGCCTTTTTCATAAAAGGAAAGGAAACCAGCAGGAGAATTACAATACAGAGCACCTCCCAGGATCTCTTTCACCATTCTCCCCATTTGTGTATTAAGTAACAAGGCAGCTGTTGAACAAGTACTATCAACAAAGCAATCTTCTAGCCCTTTGATTTAGGCTATTCATATCTTCTGCCCTGAAATAAAATGACTTTCACAATTAAAACACCGAAATCAATGCTGTATCTATTGTCATGTCTGTAGGAGAAAAGCTTTAATTACAACCCTAGTTAGATAACACAATCATTACACCTCCTTAATCTCAAATATAAAACCAGTACCCTTCGAGTGCTATGCCATCCTTTCTTTGATTTTTTTATGTGGATAGCTTTTTATCTGAGCACTTTAATTTGCATGCCTTTGCTGCAAGGCAGCTCCCCGTGATATGTTAATTGCAGAGTGCTTTAAGTACTAAAAGATTAACATAAAACCCTTTGCAAACAAGCTAATAGTTTATGATAATTTTTGCATGGCCTTTGTCTGTCTATCACTGGATTGCCTCTAGCTGTAATTTTATAAAGAAGCTGTAAAATATCATTTAAACAAGTTCATTTACACATAATTATTACCAGAATCACATTATTCAATTTAGATACTCCAGCCTATTAACAATCCACGAACTAAAATGTAATTAAACTATTTTCCTTTTATGAACCTATTCATTACAACGTGTGGGAGATAGATCTCTCAGTTTCACTGAAAAATTTCAGCACTTTGTTGTTGGAATTGACAAGTCTGGCACTCATTCTGTGCTTTTAATTATATTAAAAGTATTTCAAGACAGCTAAGATAAAGAATATATTTAGAAAAGAACGTGCAGAAATGCCAAGATGGTGTCATCCAGAAACTTGTATTTATTTCATCCCACATTGTTTGCACCTTCTTAACAGATAAAATAAAACCAGGATATATCACTTCAGTTCTAAGTTTTCAGGCTTTTTAGTTTTTGGAAGATAAATTGGGGAAAAAAATTGCTAATGAGATGAAATATTTTGATTATAGTTATACTCTGAAAACCTTACAGTACATGGGACTTGCATCATACAGCTGTAGACATTCCTCTTTGATTAGATTTTCTTAGCTCAAAAATTGATTACATTTCAAGAAAAACTAAAATTTATGTAAGCTGCCCACATATCTTGACCCACTGAAACAATGTTAAGATTTCTAGAAGACATTACCTGGCATTCGTTCTTTTAAATTCCCTTGTAACAATCAAAAGATTCAATACTTTCCTTTTCCTCAAGCATGGATATTACGGCCTGTTAATTTACTGTGGTTTTGTGTGATAAAAACTTTTTTCAAATAAAGAAACCAATCTGAATATGGAAAATCTCACTCTTCCCTCAATTGATGAAAACTTTTTTCAGCACAATTACAGATTCTACTACATAAACTAGGCCTTAGAACAAGTGCCAGAAAAAAAAATAATCCAGTAGAAACCTAACACAGAGGTAATGATAAAAGCAACTCACTAACTGGCCTGACACTAGTCCTCAAGAGCCCAACGCTTGAGAATGGCAGACAACACATATGAGGGGTTAAAAACAAAAAAAAAGAGGAGAAGGAAGGAGGGATGCTAAGTTGACCACACATAGTAACTACCACAGTGTGGAAACTGTCACATGTATTCTATTCAAAATATAAGCTGGTAATCCTAAGAAAAAGAGGAGTCAGAGGTATGTTGCAGGTGAGCAATGAAATAAAACAGGTCATTCCTACAACAGGCATAAAACTGAAGAAAAATTCAACCAGAAATTACTATGTCAGTAAAATGGTCTACATGCAAAATAAGGGAGAGTTAATAAAACCCAGATATTTTAGTCTCAGTAGGTTGGGATCTGCAGATCATCAAGGCTCACATGCTTATGTATTTTCAGTAGTCTTCAAGAGCAAATATTTTACTAATGTTGATCTGAACACTACCACTTAGATCAGTTCCTTCAAAAGTTATTGACTGTATACTCAGTGGGTGAGTGGACTGTTTGAACAGAAATGAAACTGAAGATCATTTAATTCTCCCTAAATTCCTGGTACATCAGATAGAACTACTACTTCTTCACATTATAACCTCACAGCTTTTTGTAGTGGACTTTGTGGAAATTGTTAGTAATAGCATTTCTGATACAAAACAAAAATCTGGCATAATACACTGCACTTCCTTTGCATAACAGTAGGCTGCAGCCTCAAAACAAGTTAAAAACAGTTGTTCAGGAATTAGTGCATGTTTCTTTCAAGCGCTCTTTTAGATCAAACTGTTCCTTATGTAGCAATAAGTTTATAAAGGAACCACAATGTATGAAGAAAAACATTTTTTTCATTTCAGTATCTTCAAATTCATTCCAAACTGCCATTATTTGGACTGTCACCCTGACACTGCCCGAGGTGCATTCCAGCTCTCTGCAACAAAATCTGCTTTTCCACTAATGGGGCTGTTCTTGCAATGGCAAATGTAATTTTCCACTCCATTACAAACAGAGTGCAAAAGGACCTATTTCTCACTGCACGCAGATCAGTTCCCAGTGAAATCCTGTTCACCAAATATTACAATAGTAGAATTCACTTCAAATATAGGTACTTATTCAAGCTGGACATAAAGCTCTGATCTACCCACAGACACACCTGAACATTCACTGCTCAGTTATTCATCAGTGTTAGAGAAAAATTCTCAGCAGGTTCAGAGAAGGAACAAGTTCAGAAGTAACTGAGAAAGCTAATACTGCCATAACGCTTTCTCAGTATACTAGTTTCGTACTACCTTATTTCTACATCTAGCCATAATGCAGATAAATATAGTGCCTTTTACTTTATGGCATAATTTATACAGATTCACAAATCCATTGAAACACCAAACAGCAGCCTAAGTACATTTTGAACATTTTAGCAAGTTCAAAATTAGATACCTGTGCAGTGAAATAAAACTTCAGAGCAAGAAACCGAACATTCTTTAATAAAATAATGGATACATTCTGCTGCATTTTATATTTATTTACCCATATCTATTTCCCCATATCATCAAGACAATCATACAAAAAGGAATGAAAATAATCACAGAATAATTTATACGTTCTCAATCCCATAATTCAGTACAAATTGTTCTCATGAAATACTCTTCAGGAAACACTACTTTGGTAACCATTGATTAAAAGAGACAAAGAAGAATGGAGTTCAGTAAAAACATTTCATAAAAAATGTCTTTTAAAACTCTATGCCTAGAGTTCTAAACCAAGCATTAAGCTTCAGATTACAGTTATCAATTAGATTTGAACAGCCTCAGAATGCCCCAAACATTCCAAAACCAAAACATACTAAAGTAACCTAAGTGAATTTTAAGGATCTACCATTAATAGCAAAGATAATTCCTGCTGTGCTTACAGTATGTATCATAGCACCTGTCACTAGTCCAAACAAGTAACAAATCTCACAATTGTATTCAGTACAAAGACTGGATTTACAGGAAACTGAGAAAAGATCTTTTAAAATAAAAAAAATAAAATAATAATAATAATAATAATAATAAAAGACTTGTATTTGTATTAATCAAGACTTAATAAAAGAACTACGAAGATAATGAATTGTTCAGGACCACAGTCACACCTTCTAGCTGCTATGATTTTGCCTATTTAAGATCTCTTTGTGTGCGCATGTGTCAATATCTTTAATTTTTCAGTTTCAAACTAAATTTAAAAACAATACTTTAATTAAAATCTAAGAAAAGGAGATCTAGAGAGACTTGGGATTAAAGAGTAAATTTGTGAAGAATATTCCTTCACTTCTATCACCGCTAAATTACTGGTAGACTAATAAACAGCCTACATAGCATGCCTTTGATTTGTTATACTCCAGACTTGCAACCTTGGTTGGCATGTTTTAATCTAAGAGTACTACCATGAAAAATATTATCATTATAGTTCTTAAAGTATTTAGTACCATCATTGTGACAATATGGAGACATTTAGGTGGATATTTATCACTGTTGACAGCTTTTTAACTAGGCATTCAAAAGTTCAGAAGTATTAAGAAGTATAGAGAGATCACATCTGGGGAATCTTCAAAGAATAAGCATCAAATCACTGAATTATAAAGGCAGACGACAGGTGACTGTAGTAAAAGAAAGAATGGTAATAAAGGGAGTACAATGGGCAAATCCATAATTTATCATGGCAAGAATAAGAAAAGCATTTTTCTGTAGCACCTGCAGTCTACACCATAGAGCTATTCAGTTTCTTTAGACAGTAAGTAGAACTACAGTCAAACATTTTAGACAGGCACTCCAGTGATTTAGTTACTGATGTCTCTCAGGCAGACAGTGACATTCAGTGAAGTAGCGTAGAAATGACAAAGCACTGGAATCCTTGAAAACCAACTCCTTAACTTTGAATGACTACTCATGCAAGCCCAAATAGGAATGCTTTGAATACCTTTCCATTTTCTTCCATATCTGCATTTTAAAATGTTATTGTTAGCAGGCTCTCTATTTGTTCCTGTCGGTTCTACCCAAGAGGAGTGGTAATATTTTCCCTGTAAATAGTTTTAAATCTTAATAAGGGTAAATCTTATTCTGGAGACAGTTGAAATAATTTCAATTTTATGTCTTTAAACAATTTATGAAACTTTACAGGAATATTCTTAGATGAATGTGTATTTGTAGCCATCTGTTGAAGAATAATACATTGTGCAAGAATCACCAGATATCCACTCTTCCCAAAGGTACAGCCCCACAGAAAGAGCCTTCTAACATAATTTTAAAATTATGTTTAAAATAAGCTTAAGAAGCAAATTTTGATTTGAATATAAAATATTCTTAACTAAATATAGCCGCTATAACTTGGCTGTTAAGAAGGTGCCATTCCTTTGAATTTAAGATTTCACCTCAAAAATAATTATTTTTCCTAATAAAATATACTCCAAATTTATTACAAGTATTCCAATAAGCTCTTTAGTTAAATGATAAAGAAAGCTGACACCCTTGCAAACCAGTATTGTCTGATGTGTTCTGTAAGAGTCAAAGTAGAAAAATTATATTTATAAAACGTCTTGTAGTGATGACTATTATAGGTTATAAGGCTCTACTCAGACTACTTCCATAAGGTACAACATAGATCTAATTACCACTAAATGGTTCTTAGAATTCCAAACACCCATGCAGTACATACAAATTCCCATTTTATACAGTTGTACTTGGTCAAACAGGTTAGCAAGAACTACTCTCAAGAACTGCCAAGGTATTTTCCATACATTTTATGGTGCTTAAAGTGTGCATTATCTGAAAAAAAAGGAGGCTACAAGCCAGTAAACCAGATCCACTGCGTGCATCTTCTATGTGATTTTTAGATTTTACTTGACATATAAAAGCTTCAAAATGTGAATTAAAGGAAAAAAAAGTTTTGCTGCATCATGGAACGGAACAGAAGAGAAGAAACTTCAGCTTTTTCTACCTCTACAGTTTACTGCTTCAGATGGCAGGGGAGTGGAGGGGAAGAAATACAACCCAGTAAACAAAAATAGCAACAAATCTTAAGGAGTGAAAAATTAGTAAAAATACCAAAATACCCAAATATCTTCTCAGCCTGAGAATATTCTATGATTCATAATGTGGCACATTTGGATTGATCTCTGAAATGATGTCTGCTGGATTTTGATAAAGAAAATTAGAAAGAAAAGGAACTTTAAACTGGTGTATTTACAAATCACTATGCTATTTTGCATTTTGTTAATAGTCTTAATTCTAACAGAATGGCTATGTAGCTCATTACTTAAGGGAGTCTATCATTCTTCCCCCTCTTGTACTACCAATACTCTAAACCATGCTGTAATTAATGTAATTAAGTTATTAATAAAGATTGAAGGGGTTGGACACTGCATGAAATACTTAATTTTGTGTATCTTTATCTGGCTGGATGTTTAGGTTTGTATTTCAACTGTCAGCCAAATTATGTGTAATTAAGCCAAAGCAGAGATCTGCCTCTCTTAACCAGCAACAATGATGGAGATTTTCATAGTTCTGGGCAATGGGTGGTAAATCTGCCCACTCTTTTTTATTTGTTATATTTTCCTTTTACGTCTTATTCATGTACTGCATGTTTCAGAGCATCATACTTTGAATTTATTAGTTTTTAATGCAGAATAAATGGTCATGCTACAGAAATATAATACTCTAATAACAAAATGGATCAACTCTTGTCCTTGTGCAATTCTTTGATAGCTTATTGCTGTGGCAAACAGTGCACCAGTGCAAAACTACTTGCTCTTGCATTGCTCTACTTCATTCACACCCATACACACACCAGTTATGCACAGCTACCCAAAAAAAAAAAAAAAAAAGTGCATTTGTCTTTCTCTTGTTCAAGGCAGATACTACACTGAAGCACATAGTACCTGGAAGACATTAGCATTATTGGTTCTGCACTCAATCTGGGATGTCAAACCTACCTGAGCATCCCAGATTACATTTCAGCCGGGGCACAACACCTAAGCTAAGACCTCCTGTTAAGGCTTGCATCTATTTTTCTGCTTGGAGATTACTACTGTGGTCTGCATGCATGCTCCACAATGTCACCAGCAGTGGTCCACACCAGCAGCTCACACACAAAACATGCTATATTTATTAATAGCTTTGACTGATTTCAGCAGGCCTGAATTTTAGGTTCCCAAGTAATTAGGAATGCAGATATTTGACTGTAATATCTTGTCATATCTCATGGATTGTAGCAGAATTTTTTGGTTTGTCTTTTCCCTTTTTTCACCTTAGTATTATTCCAAAACTACCTGAAGCAAAGCAGCCAATAGAAACATGGATCAAGTCAGTAATCATTTACAAGGCAATCAGATCTTAACATTATTTAAGATATATGTACAGCAACTGAGCCCTGAGAGAACCTGACATTAGGACATAAGTTCCAGACAGATTCAGGGTCATAAAGCTCTATATGTTTATCAGCTGTATCAAGATGTCATGGGGCAAATAGGGCATATAGAAATTGAAAGTACGAAAGCAAGGGGCATAAATGAGGCAATTGAAGATTTAAGTTATTTTCCTCCTGATTTATAATTAAATTCTCATAAGTCGTTTACTTAAAGGAACAAGCCTTCATCTAGTCAAAAGACAAAGAAGGTCCTAAAGCTGAGATTGCTATCTTGGGCAACTTGAAAATCATAACAAAGAATTTTATTATTCCTATTCTTCTATTTATAGCGTTTTTAACTGCTGCAACATTACAAGTAATTTTTCAAACTGCAAGTGAAAATTTTCTGTGGTTGCAAGTTATGGACAAGAAACAGCCATCAACATGCAACTATTCTACACTAAAGGATCTTGAAATTGAAACTCAGAATAATTTATGCACGTACAATAGACCTGAAATAAATTAATGAATACAAACACAAATACTGATGATTGCAACTGGTTCCCTAAACTGCTAAAACTTCTTGACAGACTTTTCCTTTCATAAATATAAGGAGCATTTTCTACTTAAACATACCGTGACAGACAGAAGGTATAAATAAATGCGTGAAGAGAAGTCCTATCCAACCACCATTTTTATAGCAACTCCTAGACAGAATCTTTCTGTTTCAAGTCCTTACAGGCTGGGGCATTTCAATTTGATGTGACTGTTTTACAAGTATCATACAGAGCTTGTGAAGATCTAAAGTACTAAATTCCAAATTTTCAGAATATCCTTTTAATTCAGTAAGAAACAAAGAGGACCTTTACCTTGTTTACACTATTACTTTCATAAAAGGTTTATGAAACAGAGGATAGAAAGCTAACTTTACTTCTAAGGGCCATCAGTAAGCCCACTTTGAGCTGTGAAAACCAAACTTTCTGCCCACCCCCACTATTCCCATTAAAGACTCATGAGGTGCTCTGGTCAATAAAAGCAGTTGGAAATGTCCTTGATCTCTCTGCAGCTTTTATGGAATCCAGATGGCTTGGCCCTGGAACATCTCGTATAATTCAGTGACACGAGGAATTAAAGGAAGAGTTCCAAATTAGCAAAATTAAACTTCATGATAAAGAGCTACCAAAAGGCAAAATCAGTGTTTCTTTCCTACTAGAAGGTTACATACACTGCAGACATCCATGTAGTTTAAGAAAAAATTGCAATGTGCCAAATAGTGTATTTCAGTAATTTGGAGCAATGGATTTGAAAGGCAAGAGATAATCCAAATTTCTATTAGTCATACTTTGTCCAATATGCCTACCAAACATGCCTTCTGTGGTAGCTTAGTTCATTCATTCTTTACTTTTAAGACAAAAGCACTACTGATATTACAGGAGAATCATTAATATCTTGATAACAAGATGATTAGTAGTATTACGCACTGAACTAATAGAAATAAAATACTGCATAAAGGATTAGAGTATGGAAAGAGTCTTAAGGAATCACCATTATTTAAATAAAACAAATAATAAATCAAAACAATCATTTGCACCCTCAAATCTTTTGATTAATAAATCTGAGAATATTTCTTATGTATTAGCTATGATGCTGTCTCTCCAAAACCTTAGGAAGCATGTATTTAAGTTGAAAAAAATCTTCAGTCAGAAGATCACATGCAATGCTTATTTCATCACAAGTCTGTTCATCTCACAAGTTCTTTTAGAAACTGTGTTTTGCCTGATATTTGCTGAATGCCACACTAACAAACAATCACATATCTTCCTCAAGCTATCAAAAATTATTTAATAATTACTCCCAAGACAGAGAGCTTGTTTTGATTCCTTTAGTTACTTTACAGTTCTGTTACATGTCATACATCGGTGTCGTGTTTGAATTTCATTTCTGCCCTGCAGCAATATCCCATGTGATTTTCTTTAAGATCTTATGATGGTTATTGAAGACTTTGTTTTCAGAGAAAACATTAGCCCTCAGTTTTAAATAACTGCTTGGTGAAAAAGAATTTGAATTATACCCTGCTAGAACTGTCATCAAAGTGAATTATTAATGTTTATAACTGTATTTATTAACTTTACCTGTATCAATCCATCCATGTAATACATAAAGATAGAATGCATAAAGAGACATTCTACCAGAGGCAGGAAAACAAAATAAAATAAAATCAGCAATTAGAAATGCAAGGATTAATGTTGTTTTTGCAAGTATAATTGAAATCTTCTTTGTACAGCTATTCTTATAAGACAGCAATATTCACAAATCTAATAGCAGAGCATAGAATATAAATCATTTTATCCTGGATTAATACCTGAAAAGCAAGACAATATTCTCCTCAATTCTGTAGAATCTGTTCTTTTTACTTCCTATTTTCAAATCAGCGTGCTCAGTCCTAACAAGAGAAGAGTGTAGTTGTACAACTATAAAATTAACATAACATGCAATGTACCCAAGAAGGAAAAAAATTAAAGGAAACTATTTCTAATATTGTACATAAGGCACATCACCTAGAAGATTCTTCAGTATATATTGTTTTCATGGTTAAATAAAGAAAAAATGCAATAACAACTATCTTGCAGAGGTCAAAAATTAATTCTGGTGATCTGTACTTGATATGCAGAATCAGCAGGGACATCATGAAAGCCAAATTGCAGCTGCTTTTTTTTTTTTTTGAACAAGACAAAATGCTGAGTGAATGACACCCCTCCATTGGGCAACATCTCCAATGCAATTATAATACATTTCAAACCAATACAACAGAAAATACAATTATGCAGATTTTTCACTGAAGTATCAAAACAGTCCTATGGCAAACAATCTCTACAGTATTGTTACGCAGCAGATTTTCTCTACACCTAAATGTAAGGAATATTTCTTCAAAGTTAAATTAAGCAACCTAGATATTTTCCAGATATGAAAACGTACTTAGAATTCTGACTCACATTAACCCCTAAAAAAAGGGGTAACATTTTGGGTATACACAAACACAAATTCCTTCACTATGTACTTATACCAGAATGCAGACAATGAGATGATAGGATGCCCATTGCTCCACGTGACATACAACCTGAAAAATGAAAACCATCAAGGCTGTTGGTGAGTCATCTAAAACAGTTGTTCCATTATGCATTCCATCTAATGGCATTAGTTCTCCACTGAAAAAACTGAGTGCAGAACTCACAAACTCACACGAGGGCTGTCTGCAGGAGGGCAGGGCATGTGAGTTGCCATATATATAAAATATAGGATGGACTGATAAATAATTTTCCAAAGCCTTTCTTGATCATTTGCAATAGATAGCTCTTAGTGCACTTCACAATGCAAATTTAGCACTGTTGAAAAATAATCATCTGCTCCAAATCCAATCCCTGGTTACCTATGCCTGAACAATACCATCATTTGTAAATGGTAACAATTTAGAAAGGAGTAAAAATTGTATCCTTGGTCGTTAAAAATTTGCTCTTAGTTTTGCAAAAACATGGCAAAAATACCTAGCATAATTAACTGATGAAGTTAACTATTTCCCTTAGGTATTAAAGATTATAGCTGCTATTCATTAGCATCGTCTAAAAAAATTCACATGCATCTGAGGAACTTTAAGTATTCTTTTTCATCTGTTAATGAACAGTCAGTGACACAAATCACTCATTTTCGAGATTTCATATAATCAACAGTTGTCTTCTATAAGACTAAACCCCCAATACAGGCTTCAAAGAAGAATGAAAAAGTCATTAAGTGGGCTTAACTATAGTTTTTAGTGATTTTGGCTTCAATCTAGCTTTCCCTTTTGTTTTTGCTTTGTTTTTAATAAAAAACACATCCAATAAAGAAACCTGTACCTTTTGTCTCCTTGTTTCCTCATCTGACATAACACATTTCTAAAGGAAATGACTACACTATTGCAAGGAACACTATGAAAAAAAATGCAATAAAAATTATATTATTAATTCAAATGAATTAACTAAAATTACTTGCTCTGGGACTACACTTTTAATAAATATATTCTGTTCAGTTCTGTAAGGATTTTCCCTTTCTTTGTAATTTCATGTGAACTAATTTTATGTTAATACATACATAATCTTAACAGTGTGAAATACCACAAATACATGATGAGTTAGAAGAAACAGATCTATAAATTTGTAATCAGCAAATTCAATAAAATTTGTTCAAAACCCTACACGTTTTAGGACAGTGTACCCTCATTTTAGTCACACACAGATATTCTCTTTCTAATTTTCACTGGGACTTAGGCAGTATTTTTAAATGTGAAGTCTGAATCTCATCTCCACTTAAAAATCTCAACACAGAAACGTAGGTCAGCAATTTACTCAGACTGCTACAGTCCTGGTACACTGCTGGCTGCTTTTCTTAACACGTATTCCCACAGAATGCAACACTGGCCTTGGTCACATAGCTCCTGATACTGTCCTGTCTCTGAACACTCACAACATTTTTCAGCACTAATTTTAAAAGTAAAGATACAGAACATTCTTAGATGAACTCTCATTTTTTAATCACTTTAGTTGAGCTAATGAACCTGAAAGGAGAAAGATATATCAAAGAGGTGAAAATAGGAAATTATAAGAGAAAATAAAGACTATTTCTCAGCGTCAGACTTTCATTTCCTACAGACACAAAAACAGCCAAAAAAAGCCTATGTATTTACAAGGAGGATGTTTACACCATAGACTGGTGCCTGTGGGATCTATGAAAAATATACCAACACACACACAAAGAAAGAGATTGAATTATTTGCAGTGGAAATATGATTTTCATAAAATATACTCAGCTCTACTCTGCAAACTTTCTCTGTCTCTGAAATTTTGTAAGAAATTTAGCATATTCACATTCTCAGCAAAAGATTAACCTGATAAAATCTAGCAAAACTGATGCAAGCACTAGGATATTAATAATTCATTAAATATACAGCATAATATCTGGACAAGGTGGTTTTTTTTGTTTGGTTGCTTTTTTTTCTAAGGCATATATTTTAATTTTCAAGCTACTGTTTTTCTTGGCTTAAAAAATAAAATAAATGCAAGTTCAGTTGCCAATACCTTTATAGCAAAGTTCTCTCCCAGGTTCTATAGTCAGGAAGCTTTACTCAAAAAAGGTTTTTTAAAAAACAGCAACAACAAAAAGCATCCCTGCTGCCAGACAAGCCAAAAAAAAAAAAAAAACCAACAAACACAAACAGCACAAAACAGAACAAGAAAAAACTTTACGTAAAATCCACAAACATCAGCAAAGTACTCATCATTACAAAATGAGACAACGGCAATCACCTCCATACTCCTTCAACCCTCCATTTCTCTTTTCCATAAGGTCCAAGATTCATGATGTATTTGATCATGTTTTTACATTTATAATGGTTAACTTAATACATTTTAGACCAAAAGATCGATTTTAATCAATGGTGACATATATACAAATAATAAATAAAAGCATACATATATATAAAAGAATAGAACAAGTGGTTTCACTAACTCAAAGAATTCATTAAACAGCTTTGATACAGTTTTGAGACAAAAACTTATTGCCTCATCCAAGAAATTTATAATGGGAAGGGGGCAGAAGGATGTTAAACCTGCTATATCCAGCATATGATAAATCTATAGTCAATATTTATAAAATCAACACCAAGAATAATTTATTAATACCCATAAAGGATATACCATATATAAAAACAAAGAAATGAAAATTGCACTAGTTTCCTTCTGATTAGGTGATTTTCCTTTAGTTTTCATTAAAGAAATGTTGCTTTCCAGTTCAAGTTTCCACACAGAAATCAGTGTATTTCTTTCCTAATTTTCAAGTACTACATTATAATTATGTAAAATGGTCTGACAACTGTGTGATGCCGTGCCTGTGCATCATTATACCACTCCATTAGGGGCTGCATGTCTTTGGTTGCACTAATGCATACATGACTATCCATGTTAATGCCCCATGACTCATGACTTAAAGGTTATTGTGACAGCAATACAAATCAGAGGCATTATGTCTTTAAATATATACATACACATATATATATACACACACATATATACATATATATCTTTCTTTGTTGTGATATTAGAAAAGTAACTTTTAAAAAAGAGTTTGAAGAACATTTAAGATAAAAAATAGTCTGAAGCTGGAAGCGAATGATGGAGGTATATATTTTGCCCAAAATACATTTCCCAGAAAAAAAAGAGTATGTGTTTAAAAATATTTCAGCTAACTACTGAAAAAGAAAAAATTCATTTCCTAGCTTTCAACTTGGATCAGAAGTAGAAATCCTTATTTAATTTACAGGCCAGTACACATCTAAGAAATCAAAAATTTTTCATATTGAAATTTATAACAGAACTGTATATACAAGTTACCACTATGCCTCCATCACACAGAAGGGGCAGGTAGATATAAAAATCTTCCCCAGTCTTTTTCTTTAATACAAGTAAAAGACAACATCATAAGCATTGCTTCTTTATGCTGTTTTAGTTACTCATAAATAACCTCAAAAGCTACAGGAGTAGATTCTGTCTGTACTCTACTGATAGAGTGTTGGAAAAACTCTATGTCAAAATCAGTTCTCTATGATAGTAATGAATAAATCATCCAGCTCAGACAAATGGTCCTGGAAGACAAGTTATTTGCAGGACAGATAAAGCCCATGTGACAATCAAGGTGACAACAAGATGACCTTGCACCTTTCACAACAGTTATTTCCTCTTACACCACTTTGACAGGGATCAGAAGTTAAATTCCAGCAACCAAGTCAAGCTTTAAATTGAGAAATAGGCAGTAGTCTTCATGGGAACATGGCTATGGGAAGAACTTAATGAAACCAATCACAACGCCAACTTTGCACTTTGTGGAGAGACTAGAACTCACCTCATGATGCTGCTCCCAAGATCCAACTCAAGCACAGCTGACATCCTCTCCTGTGAAAGAGATGGATCTCCCACTGCCATAAATTCCAGGTTTTTAGGTTCTCTTTTCCAAGCTCTTCAAGAAGTTTCCTCATCAGTTCAACCACCATTCAAAATTTGAACTCCTTCACTGGGATTCAGTTTATCCCGTGCTTACATCTGAGCCCATTTTAATTATTATTTTTGTCAGCAGCTCATTTTTCAGTTGCTCCATCTTACTGCAGAACATTCCTTTTTGCAGTAAGATATCAGTGCCTTCACACAGAAAGCTGACAAATGCAAATCTCTACTTGGTAATGACGGAAACACTCATGAATATCAACGGAGTCCCACACTAGAATTTCAGAAGCAATTTATCTCCAAATTCAGTTCATTTAGAGAAGCACCACTTAACCCTAAAAAAATCTTTTAAAAGTTCAGCCATTTTTTTCTTCAAAAACAGAAAATAAAATTTGGATTTAAAAGGTTATTAAATTTTGATGAAAAAAGCCATTTTCAATTTACATGTTCTTGAACTTAACTTTGCAGACTTCTGTCATTGTAAAGAAGCGCCCTTTGAAATATGACAAGTGACAAAAGCAAGATACTAAAAATTATAGAGAGGGTTGCAAACCATGTGAAAGTAACTTCTTCTGTAGGAATTATTTATGTAGGCTTTTATTATAATATAGTAACAGTATTGTTACTAGTTCTTATTAATGCTTCCAGCTAAATCTGGAGGGAAAAAAAACCCAACCAGTTCTAGTTGCAAATATCTCTCCCTAGCCAAGGAATATAGTTAGCCTAGATGTGGTCAGTGACCACAAAAATCTAAATTCTAATTTCAAATTGTGTTTCCAATGATTTCTTATTCACATAGATAATATGAAAGTGAATAGAGGAAAAAGACAGAGGGAACAAGGAAAAGGAGAGAACGTTGTTGGAACAGAAGTCATAACAGAACAGAATGAGAGACTCTAAAATCCTTGAATTAATTCTTCTTTTTACCGTTGTGAAACTAGTTAACCTGTCAGTTCAAAGATCCGTTCTCCTATTCCTTTAAGTCACTGGGACGTCTAAACCAAAAGCTGGATAATTGCTACTGACAGAGACACAGCTCAAAAGCTGTTGCCCCTATACTTCTCAAGTTTCTCTTGAGAAACAGACGTTCAGTACATTCAATCCAATGTCCTCCTTTCCCCAGTAAAAATACAGCCAGAAGGATGACCATCAATGCCAGGAGAAAAGAGCAAGAGACTGTGATTTCTGACTGGCCTTGTCATCATCTCAGAAGGAAAACTTCCAGGTCAGAACCAACACAGACCAGAAGGCTGAGCTTCAGGAAAACACAGCTATCAAAACAGACCTGTTTATAGGATAAAGTGAAATGTGCAAAACTAGAGATGCCCAACATTCAAGCTCAACATATAAAAGAACATTTGTCCTGCTATATCTCTGCATATTTTGTTACATTAGAAATGCAATACTGAATAAACATCTGTATACCAGTAATAGAGTAAAATACGCACGCATTATACTGCATGATCTCTACCACATATCCATATGGTGGCTACTTGTAACAATTTAAATTTTACAGAGAGTTACGCTAGATACCATTGTAGCTCTACATGGTAGAAATAGAAAATACTGGTGGAGTCTACAACATCTATGCGTAACAATAGACAATATAAATCAGCAGGCTGTTCATCTACCTTTGTCTAGATGTCAAAATGAACTTATGATGTTTGCCAAGGAAACAGTTATTTGAATCATTGACCTTTTGCACTAATTCTCTAAGTGCATGTCTTGTCATTCCCAGCACTGGAGTGGAGCTGCTATGGAGCTGACTGCTCAGGCAGAACATCATGCCTGCAATCCCTTGAAACAGAGAGGCTTAGACTGGTGGCCACAGTTCCCTTAGTTTTTATAATTAAAACATGCAAGTCTTAAGGGCTGCAGAATTTTAAACATCATAGCAAATAATGTCACATTTTATAGAGGCTGTAGTGCTTCCAGCAGCTACCTAAACAAATCAGAATGCAGCAGAAGAGAAGCATGCTTATCCTGTGTAGAGAAGTCCCCCTAGGGAGTGGAGAAAAAGAGCATTCTCTGCACACAGTAAGATACTCAGATCATCACTTCCCTCCTACTTTTCCTGAAGTTACAGATACACCATCTTAGTCCCTAAAGGCAGATGATCTCCAGTCTAGAGATAAAATTTCAACGACTGAGCCACTATCATCCACTATCATTCTTTTTAGCAAGATACATTTATTTTTTTTAATAACCATAAACATTTTTATCAACCTGTTCATTTCTGCCCATGATGGAACAGTCATATCTCTACTGTGGAGGACAAGTAACATTTCAAGTGTTACTTAATAGTGTGCAAATATTTCTAAAAGGGATAACTAGTTTTTTTTTGCAGGGTTAATTATCTAAACTTATTGTTGTGCTTTTTCTATTTTTCAGTAACCTTGCATAATTCAGCATGAAAAAACAATAAGTTTGTTAATGAGTCACAATACTAAACAGTACCTTATAAACAGAGTGTTCAAAAATAACACCTAAATTCAATATTAAAGAAGTTCCCAACCTCCAGTCACTGATTTATTTGTCCTGGATCCATTCTGCCATCATGGAGATCCCTCTCCTTTCTTATTCTCAAGATCAGCAACTTAAACATTTCTCTAGGCTAAACACAATGTGATGATCTTTATCAGAAAAAGCCTTTATATCATATGTGAAAACCATCTTTTTTTTTTTTTTTTTTTAAATCTCTGTTCCATGTTATGAAACACTTATATAAAAAAAGGTCAAATAGCACAGACAAAATTATGGTTCTTTAACTTCATTAACTGAAGCTCAAACACAAGCGTACACACACACACACACAAATAAATGTGGCAGAAAAATCCAACAAAATATTTATGATGACAGAAAATCCAGAAAAAAAGTTTTCAGAAGCAAGCAGATGAAGATCCTAATCAGGTGTATGGAGGTCATCAGCAGTACTTTTGTGTACTGTATCAGTGCCTGGATAGACAACTTCATGACACTTCTTTACTTGTAAGCTTTTAACAGTTTGCTGTAATTTTCAACTCAAACTAAAGATGAACAGTAAGAAAAATTCTGAAGGCATTATGAAAATATGCATTTTGCAGAGAGGGCGAGAGAATCCAGAATAGCAAATAATCCACAGAGACAACATGCAGATCTTTGCAACAGGTAACAGGCTGCTGCAACAGCTCTACTCACCCTCAAGGCCCACTTTGTTAACACTCTTGACCACATCTACCACTTGAGTAACTCTTGTAATTTACACCTCAGGGCATCGTTCACAAGATTTCCTCTGCAAACCACTAATTGATATCACATGATGTCAATCATGTTTAGTATTTTCTAATTAGTGCTGAATAGTATATTTTTTTTTTCTGCAGTGAAACACTGACAGAAATATTGAAGTGAATTTCCTATCCCAGTTTACTTAGTGACATCTTGCAGAAATTTATATTAAGCTCTACAGCAGATGGGTCTGATAGATCTACCAAATAGGCATTAAAGGGGGTGGCTGGTTCACAAACAGTCCCTTAACTTCTATGCTTATTTTTCAAATTCTGTACCATTTCGATTCTGTATTTTCAATAGATTAGTATTTTAAATTAATGAACATTAAAATGTTTTCTCTTGCATCAAAAGTTCATAACTTTTTCCTGTTGTTGTTTTTCCCTGTTATTTTTTGTTTATAAGACCATCTTGGTCTTATTTTAGAGAATGATAGACTTATAGTTCAGACTGAAAATCCACTGTAAACATTGCAGGCAATAGAACTGAGGAAACAGGCAAAAAATAAGAAGGGAGTCTTTTGATAAACATACATTATGCTTCAAGTTCTAGTTTCAGTGGCTCAACAGTTCAAAAAAGTAACATCACTGGAATTTACAAGGCATAAGAATACCCTTAAGTTCCTAAGGGGAACTGACCAGTTACAACAAACCCCAGAGCTTCAGCTGAGGGACGTGCTATATCAAGCAGTACATTCAGTCACATCAGCAGTGACTTGTCCCAGATAGTTCATACTTACCTGCACAAGTGAAGAAATTGCATCAAAATAACTTCCAATTAATTCCCTGAAAGATGATACAGTTAGTTTCTGAAGTTTGTCTAATACCACCAAATACCATAGCGATGCCTCAGAATGCCTTTTTATGCAAAACTCTGAAAATGTGTAATTTGATTCTCTAACTAAGATATTAGTTTTAGAAAGGACTCACAAAGTTTAGTTAACTTCCATCAAATTACTTTTAACCTATGGTCTCATTTACGGATCCCAATGTGGAGTCCATCATTCATTTCCAGCTATCCCAACAGACATGAACATACGCGCAGTTAGATCAGCCTCCAAGGACACATAGGCTTTTATGCATCAGTCAACAACTAACTGATGAGGTTAAGTAGAAACTTTACCCGGGGGCAAACAATTTCCATAACTGTCCTCTGTGGAGTTTCTTTGAGTCTCTCTTCTGTAAATCGCTGGGATCTGATAACGTACAAGGACTGCGCAAGGCAAACAACCACTTTTTGGCTAGGGCACAAGTTGCATTAACCATAGATCTACCTCCAATGACTGACAAATTTCCAAATTTTCTCATGTCAAATTCACTGAATATATATTGAAGTTTTAGACAGGACAGTAGTTAAGAAAGCATGTATGAGAATAAACAATCTGGCACAAATAATGCTGTGCAAATAAATAGCTGCTGAAATTGCAAACAAGACCAACACTTATACCTATCACCAAAAACATAATGTATTTAAAAAATAAAATATTTTTCTGCGCTTAAAACTCCACCATATATATTTAAAGCAAATGTATGCGTATCTATCTATATATCTGTATAAAAGCAAGTGAAATAATTCTCAAGTAACCCAGAAATACACCAAATTTCAAGAAACACAGCCTTATCTACATCAAATATTTATGCAATGTATCTAAGACCGACAACAAGCAGCCTACAAGGCTTTTTATAAATGCAGCATTAAGCGCGCAAGAATAAAACTCATATTTAAAAGCAAAGTAAATTCTCTTAAAACTAGGCTTCAGTACTGACAGTCACAAATGATAGAGCATTCACACGCAGCTTTCATGCTTTTCTTTCAAAATAAACAGCCTCTTTTCATAAAAACACACACAAAAGCAAACCTAAGTTCTGTACAAATTACATAGCCATTTCAATTTAGGTCAAGCTTACATTCAATCAAATTATTACTCCATTTATGATTTCATTGATTAATGCAAGTTGCAGAAATAAATTTTGGAGGTTTTCGGACCACAATTACCTACCATTGAAGCATATAAGATTCAATTCGTATAATAAAGTTGCTTTCTATCTTTTAAATGAAACAGATTTAAGGAATATACAACAACGAATAGGTTACAGTAATATAGCCAGAACGTACACAATAGTTCAGTAAGAGAGCAGTAAAATAATTGTGGCTTTCACAAAAGAATTTATTACATTTTAGAAAGTATCACTGTTTGCAGATCTGACACAAAGACCTCAGATCTTCAAGATCTCAGGAAATTGATCTGTTCAATACATTAGAACTTGCCTTCCTATACACCATTTAAATTATAACTTCATGAACATAAAAAAGATTCTGTAAATACGAAATCAATGGGCTAAAAAAAACCCACAAAAATGAATTGGCTTCTCAGTCTTCAAGAACCAATATATGAATCAACACGTTTCACCTACTGCTGGAATATAAACTGAAGAAAAGTCTGGCATCTACACACAAATATGAGAAAGATTGCTACTACATTCAGTGAACCTTTGCCCACACATATATTGATACTCTCAAGGGGAAAGTAGGTCACACTCTAATCATAAAAACACACTGACTTGTACAAGAAAACATTTTATTACCCTTTTAACTTTTGTTTTTGCAGCTGCAAAACAGCTAAATTAGGAAAGATAACACGTAGGTGATCATCTGCGGTTGTGGTAGTGTCTGTGCAGTATTACATTTGTGCAATTAACAAATGTACTGTTAGAAGAGTGGCATAGTTAGGATAGTATTCTACAGGTTTATAGTTAGAAAGATTATCATGGTGAAAATAGACAATCAAAAAAATGAAATGCTCACCTGTGTCCTAAGCTCATAGTAGAAAACTCCAAAAGGAGGGATCTATGGGGGCAGTCAGCCATTAAATGGGGGTCCAGGAGAGGTGCAGCCAGGCTCCACCCTTTCTGGTCACACAGCTGAATTGCCTTCACCTGTGATCCCATGGCTGACTCAGTTCCTTGCCTCAGGTGATCAATCAGTGGTTCAGGCCATGACTCAACATTTCCCGTATACATTGTTAACACAGCTCCTTTTGAAGATATGTTTCTAAAATGGATAGACACTTCTAGGGACCACAAATTGCGCACTAATAGTCAAAAGGGAATTTTCAGTAATCAGTGAAATTTGTACGTCTGATGAACTCAATGATTCACTAACAATTTAACCCTTCCCAAGGAATATACAGCATCTTAAAGGATTTTGGTATGTTTAATCTTCACTGCAGGCAGGAAATTCTGTACAAAATAGGAAGATTTAATAAGGTTAACTATGAGCTATTCAGAGAACCCAAACTCTCAGTCATATAGATTTTAATGTCATTCTTCTTGAAAAGACCTACTCATTTTTAAAGAATCTTTAATAAAAGTGAAATAGATAGCACCATCATTCAAATGAGACTTTACTTTCCAAGAAGATAATGATTTCTAGAAGAATACAACTATATTTTCATTAACCAGAATGTCCACAATAACCTAAAGGACTTTGGTGAACAACTCCATTTTGCCTCTATATCACTGCATCGCAGTTTACAAGGAAAGTAAAACTGATTCTCGTTCATATGCCTAGGTGCCTCTGACATGATAAAAGAACAAAAATTCATAGCAGCCAACCCCTCTACACTTGTCACACAACCTCAGAGCTCTATACCTACAAAACACAGAGTATACTGCCATATACTACTAACTCCCATCTCCTTTAAGGGCCAACAAAAATATGTTCACCTTGCCACACACTTAAGAGGTCAATTGACCAGGCATATTTTAGACAAGGATAAGGAACTGAAAAGGTCATTCCTTGACTTTCTCCCCTTTCCCCTTTTTAAATTAAGATCAGTCTCACAGATATAACTCATAAAAGGTTTCCACCTTTCTAGTATCACTTCCAGTGTTAAATCAATTGTTAATCTTGTGTGTTTTGCCTGCAGTTTGTCCACTTCATCCATAATTTTAATTGAAATTAGTCTGTGAAAGAGAACAAAAGAGCTGCTTATCTGAGGGGAAAAACAGAAAAAGAATTTGAGTTCATATTTTTAGAATATGTCAGAGAACACACCTGACTGCTAAGTAATGCTCCATACCAAGACTGAATTTTCTCTTCAAAGGTTGGGATCCCCATAGAAAAAAACTCTGGTTATGCATGGAAAAACACGTGGACAGAAAAAAACATAAAAGATACATGTTTTATGCCCAATTTATTTAAATTGAAAAAGACATAAGTGCATTTATAAGAATTTCTTGAGCTTTTGTATTTATCAGTGTTCTCAATCTTACCTCCATTACAGTCCTGACAGAATAATTAATTTCAGTCAATCAATCATTTAACAAAAACTCACAGGTGACCTCAAAATAACACATAATCCACCAAGAGCCAGTCACAACAACAATCTTTAAATTCCCTTGGAAAGGAAAATTAAGTTAGCTATGTGTGGCTCGGGGCAACCTAAGCTGTAAATCTCTCTTTTCTGATCTCTTCATATAGATGAAAGAGTAATGCCGCTCTGGATTACATAGAACAATTATGCATTCTGAAAACTCAAGGAATAAGGTTTCAGACAGCGTTAATGATTACCAATTAACCACAACTTTTGCCATCCTTTGAAAGTCCCACCAATACTTATGAACACTCAAGAATCACTTCAAGCAGCCAGTCCCTCACATTTAGGCTTCTAGATACTAAAAGTCCTGCTAATATTTTTTGACAAAAAGGTCGCTTGCCAAAGTGAAAAAATACTTATCTTCTATCTCTACGGCACACCTCAAAAAAGGCAGAGCTGATTTTAACTGCTCAAGTAGGCTGCTACTAGTGTGAACGCATGGCAGGAACAGTTGGTCTGTAGTCCATGGTTTGCTCTGGCAAACACTCAGAGAATATAGGCATTTAAATTGCCATTTCCTTTTTTTATGGATATCAGCTGGTTGTACTGTCCTTAAAACAAGAAGTCACATTATCACAGAATCATAGGGGTTGGAAGGGACCTCCAGAAATCATGTAATCCAATCCTCCTGGTTTAAGCAGGTTATCTAGAGAGTCATTATTTTTAGTGACATAGTCTTTGCTATTCTGAAGGCTCACTGATGATTGACACAATATTTTTCTAGCTTGTTCACGTCAGCCTTTCCTTTGTAATTTGCCATCTGTGCACCACTTCCAACATAGAGAACTGTATGAATACCATAAAAGATAAGATACTATCAGCTGTCAGAATATTAATGCTGTGGGGTCAGTCAGAGAGGGTAGATGACATAGTGGTAAAAACGCCGATTCCTCTTCAGAACTCTCATCAGTGCTACTCCAGAGCAGTGCTTCACCAAGGAGAAATTTTATGAAAACCACTGTGTAGATACACACTCAAAGTTGCAACAAGATATATCTATATCTATATATATATATAAAGTCATAACAGCAAATGTGAAGCTCTTGAAATACAAAAGTCTCAGCAGTGTAAATCCAGGAAGCTAGAGACTGTAGTTTGTAATTCAACCAGACAATGCAGTTGTTAGCTAGACACAAAGCCCTAGTAAAATTTACTTTTGTTTTTAATTACTCCAACAAAGCACCTTATGCCCAAGGGCACCAAGCTTTGATTTAAGAATGTTAAAAATTCTGTTGTGGCATTCCCTAGCAGGTAAAAACTACTGGGTAGCAAAGCTTTCCCAGCAAACCTAAAAACTAAGAAACTGCTTTCAAATAGACAGCAGCAAATTAAATCAATCCAATGAAAAAGATGGACCTTATATATTCAAGGTTGCTATTATATCAGAAAGCAAGTAATTGAGTTGTTATAAACTCAGAAATACACAACCGGCACGAATGCACTGCAAGGAAGGCAAAGAACATTAAAGGTAATAATGTATAAGTGCTTATGAATAGTGGACAGAGATTTTGATGTGTGAATCATTTTTCACATCTGAAAGAAGACGAGCAGCATTGGAGCTAAATATTAGCTGAGAAAAACTGCTCTGAATTTAACTAGATTTTATGTTAATTTGTGACATAATCTGAGATAAATATTATTTAATATTTATGACACAAAGAGGACTCTTAAGAAGGAAAGGGTGCCTGGCTCATACATGCCAAAACCAAGATTTTACCTTTCTTCTTTGTCTATGGCTCTATGTGAATAACTACAGCTAAACTAAAACCAGAAAAGATTCTTTATGCCATCATGGTAAAGTTACTGGACTTTCATTATCAGAAGCATATTTTTTAAATTCCCAGAAAGTCTTTCAAGATTCAGTTTTGTACTGCCAGGAAAACTATACCAAACAAACAAACAAACAAACAAACAAAAAAACCCATGGCATTCACTATGGTAATTTCTCAACTTCAAACTATCTTTCACTGTGTTCCTACAAATACTGTGAAGACTCACATAAGTTAATGATGCGAAGACATTTACTCTGAGACAAAAGGATTTATTAGAGCATCTATAAGAAGTGAAAGTGAGTGTATACTAGGTGCAGAAATGCAGCACTTCCATATACAACTTATAAAGTGAGAGTTGTGCCCTTCAGAAGTCCACTAGAAGCCCAGCAGAAGCATATCAGCATGGAAGGGTATTTGTTGTTTTTCTGAAGAAATCTCAAAGCAGCTACATCTTGGAGCACAAGCAAGTACAGTGTGGAGACCCATTATCAGCAGCACAGTTTTCATCCACCAGAGTAGGAGCAAGCCAAAGCCATGGATTCAGTAAGCACACAGTAGTTATTAGACATCCTGCCAAGATAATAGGCTGCACAAGCATGTTTTAGAAACCACATGAGAAGGTTACCCAGAAAGCCAATTTTGAAACATCAGGTCTCTGCTATCTCCTGGATAATAAAGAATCAGTCAAGTGCTAGCAATTAGCACTGCACTGAAAACTCAGTTAGATGGCCTCTCCCTGTCAGAAAAGTAAACGACAGGTACAGGCAGAGTTTAATCAATCCGAACACAAGATAGCATTGAATATAAGGCACCTGTCACTTCTTAAGAACAGAAGTACAAACTGAGAATGTACATACACTAAGACTAATCCACAGCAAATCCTATGCACCAGTTTTACTATAGAATTGCTAACAGTTTTAGAGCCAGAGCTCTACCATGTATGAAGCTCTTTTAATCAGTCAATTTGCTAAAAAGTTGCAAAAAGATGCACTCCAGCCCTTAACAGGGCTGTGCCAGAAACCCAACTCTATACTCTACACAGGCCTTAAAGATTTTTATTGGGTTTCCTTGTTCTGTTTCACTTTTTCTTTTTTGATCTGAAAGAGATCAGTACAGTTCCTTCCCAGGATGCTCTTCAAATATGCTTCTACTTTTGATTCTCATTGCAACTGAACCTAGAAAAGATGCAGTGGGCAACTGAAAATAAAATTTGAGAAATCTTTCATGCCTTGTTTATATAGGAAAGTAACTTTTGTACTGATCCGGAGTTCTGTATTTGAGTTAAATAGGATGGCTGGTGTTTACTTGACAGAAACAGGTGATTCCATTTAAACTAGACAGGTTGCAATAAAACATTTGAGCTACTCATTGCTGACTGCTTACTTCTACGTTCCAGCCACAAAATGTTGGTACCTTGATAGTCATTAACCACTTCTAATGCCTCAATGAATCAGCCATGCTGCGACAAAAAGTGAAAACTACCACTTTGTTTCCCTATAAATGTAGATTGCTATACCCAAGACAGAAATAAAGTAAGCAGTGCTGCTGGGCTGCACTTGTGAAAATTAAGTACTTCTGAGATGACTGAAAATTCCTGCCACCTGTACTTTAGCAATGCTGCTGTAATTTTTTTTCCACTTCACAAAATACTTAGATTTTCTGTTGTGTTGTTGGTTTTTTTGTTTTGTTTTGTTTTGTTTTGTTTTGTTTTGCAAGTTTTGATATTTGTCAGTGGGGTTTTCTGGCATAGCTAGATCTTATTAAAAAAAAAAAAAAAAAAATCTTATTTTGACTTAATCCAACAAGAGATCAGCCTTCTTTCTTTTGGAGTTACATTTAAACAAGCAAAAAACTTTAAAATGGGGATACATGGAAGCACCCAATAAAGAAACAAAGGGATACTGCATTCTCAGGACAAGTATGAGGCCTAATCCATAGACAATTAATAAAGCATCCCTCCTCCAGATGTGCACTGAGTTATGTGTGACTGAAAACTCTTACAACACCTATTTAGTGGCTATTGATGGCAACTACCTATCTTATGCATGTTACTGTAAAAGCAGCCTTAGTGCAGTAGATAGTTAACGTACCTTACCTCAGGCAATAGATGATTTTTGACTTATAAAAATTTTCCTCAAATGAGAAGAATGGAAAATGAAACAATACTAGCATCTCATAGTACAAATTATATGAGATCTGTTTAATAAAAATCATGTTATCTGCAGTTATTTTTAGCAAGATTCACATTGTGTTTGTAACAGCTATACTGAGCATTTGATTAAACAATGTATTTTGTTAAATTGACAATAAATCCTATTTTAATAAGTCACGTTACATAGGAGTGATTGGAATGACTGGATTGGTATTACTGAGCTGCAATATTTTAGTATTCCTGGCAGTGCAAAAGCAATAAGCTCTTTTTTCCGTTTTATTCATTGGGGGTTTTTAGTTTGTTTGTTTGTTTTTTGTTTGTTTGTTTGTTGGGGGGAGGGGAGAGAAGTATAAACAAATTTAATTATAAGGCTTAAGAAATACATCCAAGGTGTGTGCAAACATTTGCAGATACCATGCACAAAAGGAGGTCTCAACAAATACAGAAAGAAAGCAGGAACAGCTTGATGTATTTATACATTTTTATCCCCTTTCTCCTGCCAAAACTGTTATTATTATGAATATAAACTCGTTATTCAAAATTCAGAATAAATGAAAATTACAGATTTCCTACCTTCTTAGTGTGGATAGTTAGGATCTGACTCACCCTCAGACAAATACCCTTGAGGAGTTAAATTTATTATAGTTGAATGCTCCAACATTGTTAGACACGGACACACAGCATTCAAATATACAACAATATAGTATGTCATTGTTTTATGGTACAATAAAACATATCCAGACAAGATTAGCATTGTCATGATTGATTACTCTCTAAAACAAAACAAAAGTTCTCCCTCTTAGCATAACTAATTGTGATTACACTATAAAGGCAGAGGGGACTTTTGTAAAAGTCAATTGTTTTGTAAGCTGCAACTACAAAAATACTATTTCCATGAAAACTTTGGCCCTTGGTACTGGCCCTACAGACTGTTTGGTGCATTTTTATTTTTATTTTTTTAAACCTACTGGTCGTTGTTGTTTTGTTTTCTTTTAAACAAAACAAAACAAAAAAAAATAGAGCACCAAAACCTTTGAAAACTGTTCCATCACATGATCATTTATGGATTCCTCTGAATTTCAGCAATTTTTCTACTACTTTACAGGTATTAACACAGTCTTGTGAGATCTGCAGGTGAATTTTGGCAAATTAACCCAGTGAAGAGAGCAGGCTGACATTAACAAATCTGCAGGTTTAGAGCTCTTCATTCCTTAGTGAAAAATTAAATAAGATATTACAGGATTTTTAAGGGTATTGAATATCCATAATTCCATGTAACTCCTAAAAGATGCAGATGCACAGAGTGAGAAAAATAGCCCAATATATCCCAAAGTCAGGTAGCTAAAAATTAGCAGACACTTTAGAATGTAGGCCTCAGTGATTTGACTCTAATTAAATGGAAGTTGAAGTCAGAGACAGGATTAGAAGCCACAGGGGATCCTTTGATCTCAGTTTCTCAGGCTAGGCTGCCTTTTGCACTACCGCACTTTTCCTTCACTTCAGCAACCCTCACACTGCTGCTTTAGCAGAAGAGCCAAATCAACTACAGGCATGTGGTTGGGAAGGAATTTTTGGCATATCTACAAACATCCACGAATGGCATTATCTACAACAGATGAAGGTTAATATTTCCTAAGATACAAGTACTTCTAAAGCATAGGTCTACTGGACTCTTACACTCGACGTTTTTCTGAATGTTTTATACAGGTCAAGTATGATTTAAATTGCTTACAATTACACTTTGGCAGACTCAAAAACATGCAATATTGCAGAAGGCTGCAGAAGACAATAAATTAGATCTTTACAAGCTGACAACATATAATAACAATAAAATTAGCATTCTGTATAAAAATACTTTGACAAGATTTCATACTCTGCATGTATATATGTGTATATATATATATTCCTCATAGTGGTCTTCTCTAAAACTACTACAAACAAAAATATTTTGAGAAACAGCATGAGGAACACTTAGCTTGTGAACTTCAGATATTCATTCTGATAATTTGGAAAAGTATAATTGCAAAAGCGGTCTTTAATGACCTTATAGCAAAAAAAGACACATTTTATCTTCACATGTCAAAAAAATAAACATGCAAAACCGGAAAATTTTAACTGAAGGAAATTTGTTAGAAAAATACAAATGGGTTGTAGCAAAGCTATAAGCAGTAATAAGAACAAAATTTACCAAAAGTTTGTTTCCAAGGCCTCGATTCTAGAAGTTTGAACATTGTGTGTCACATCCCTGCTGTGAGTTGAAAAGATACCCCCAGGTAGCTCACTAGGCTACCTGAAAGCACTATGGCACCACAGAATTAGCACAGTTACAAGCTTAAAAAAAGAAAAAAATAAAAAGTGTAGTGGGCATGGAGGGCTGAAGAAAGACTTTTAGGTACCTACTTCTGCCAATACCTAGAAGCAGAAGTAAGTTTATGCAGACACAATGCCTTTATATTTCCATAGAAACTACAGGAGAGACAAAGACCACAAATAACAATATTTGTCAGACACCATTCTGTCAGACTGCCCCTTTACTGCTTCCCTCTGTCACATAACAACAAAATGCAATGGGATATTGGTAGGAAGGTTCAACCTCAGCAGCCATGCTACCAACATTCATCTCTGATGTTGTGCGACAATATAATAAAATAGAAGGCATGACTTTCAGAGCAGCCCTCAAAATTTGAAACATGCTTTAGCAGTTCTAAACTACAGACGAAAATCTTACTTAGAATTACTTCATCTCTTACCCACTGCTAAAAAATCATTAACACTAATTTCACAAATCATCTTTCTAAAATAAGCTGTCTATAATATTATTCTCAATTCACTAATATAAAAGAAACTTAGTACATAACATTCTTGTAATTACACTATCTTCTGAGCATGTTTTATTTTCCACATAAAAGATTTCTGTAGCTATAGAACAATATATATAAGGATTGAACAATGTATATTAAGTTGTAAGCTGTTCACTTTGGAATATATCTGTACAGGCTTCTTTAGAGACTTGATTGGACAACTCACTAATTTTGAAATGTGCACTACATAATACAAGAAATTCAAGATCTTTTCTCAGAGGACAGAGATCCAATAATTAATTATTGTTCCATTTTAATTATTACGGAAATTAAATTTCAGTTCAAGCCCTATAACTTGTCAGGAACATTCAAGACTTTCAAACACCATAATTAAATCTCATTTTTTTTCCTATTATTTATTGTCTTGATTCAATACATAGAGTTATAAAAAAAAAAAACAACCATCAATAGACTCCCTTCTCAAGAAGAACCTTAAGTTGCATTTAACATTCTTTTTTCATAACTTAAAAATATATATTTTAAAGATATAGAACAGACTAAATACTTTGAATGCCAACTTTTGATAGCAATGCAAGCTCAAGTGTGTTAAGCAGTAGAAACAGTTTCTTAACTGCAAGAAATGTGATCTACATTCTTAGTGAACAACATCAATTGGTTTCCAAAGCTTTCACTGCACTTACAGGTGATAAAATGTCTTCTTCAGATCAACAGCACTGGACAATTTTAGGAGTAATTTATGCAGTTTAAATGGAGAGAAATACACATACAACCCAGATTATTCCAGTGTACTTTTGTTTACATGATTTACACTGTTTTCTTACTGCATTCAACACTTTGAAATCTGTTCTAATTCATTTCATCCTGAAAGCTCTGTAACACCTACATTTGCAGATCCAGGTTATACAAATAAAAAATTGCTATTCAAATGCAAAAGAAGTTGATTCTCAGAAGGTTGAGTCAAAGCTCAACTAGTTAATTTTTCTGAGGTAAATTTGTTTAAATCTCTACTAGCTTCACTTTCTGACAGTTGGTACTGTAAATCTCTCAATAACCAAATGATACTTTGTCTGAAATATTAATCTCGTGGTCATGAAAAGGGCAACAAAAATTAAGCAAATGTAGCTTGCTGTGCCCTTTTCTTTAGAGCACAAGTTGTTGCTATGGTTTCAGTGATTTTAAATAACTGTCTTTAAAAGAGAGTGGTCATTTCATCAAATCAAATGCCTTAAAACTCTTCACGCTCAACCCAGGCCATTATCTAATCATGTTTATTTTCCTTATTTGAAGTTAAGAACATGACTCTAAATGGTATTGAAAGCAGAGTGAAAAAAAAAAAAAACAAACACAGAATTGTAGGGTTAGGAAGGAACCTTTGGAGAACATCAAATTCGACCCTTCAACATATGAACATAAAATGCCTAATGCTAAAGACCCAGACATCTTCTACAGCCACTGATATATGGACTGGTGGTATTCAGTGGCATAACCATCATTAGAGGAAATTGGGCAAACAGACAACATAGATAAAGTCGTCGTTGTTTTTCTTGCCATCACTTTTAAAGACACTCTTGTTATCAGTGGTAAACTCTCTGAACACTGACCTTTCTAGAGAGGTTTTCTTGCCTTCGACTGTGATACAAAGAATCAGTGCTTTAAAGTGAAAGAAACAAATCATAGCACAATCGGAGTTAAATCATGAAATGGTTTGAGTTGAAGAGACCTTAACGATCAAGCTCTAAACCCCCCTACCACGGGCAGGCCTTCCAAACATCAGATCAGGCTGCTCAACTTGTCCTTGAACATCTCAGGAATAGAGCTTCCACAGCTTCTCTGGGCAACCTGTTCCAGTGTCTCATCAACCTCTGAAAAAAGAATTTGCTCCTAACATTTAACCTATATCTCTCGCTTTTAGTTTTAAACTACCCTCCCTTGTCGTATCACTATCTGCCCATATAAAAATTTGGACTCCCTCCTGTTCATAAGCTCCTTTCAAATACTGGAAGGCTGCAGTGAGCTCTCCCCAGATCTTTCTCTTCTACAAGCTGAACAAGACCAGCTTCCTCAGTCTTTCTTCATAGGAGAGGCACTACAGCCCTCTGATCATCTTTGTGGCCTCCTCTGCACCTACTACTACAATTCAACATCTTTCTTGTGCTAGGGGCCCAAGGGGTGGACACAGTACTCCATATGGGGCCCTACAAGTGCAAAGTGGAGGGGGATAGTCATCTCCCTATCCCTGTTGGCCATCCTCATTTGAAGCAGCCCAGTATACAGTTGGCAGTTCTGGGCTGCAAACACATAATGTTGGCTCATGTCAAGCTTTTCATTCACAAGAATTCCCTTCTCTGCAGGGCTGCTCTCAATGGATCTTTCTGCCAGTGTGTACTGACGTCTAATATTGCCCTGACCCAAATGCAACACCTTTTACTTGTCTATGTAATGATGGAGATGTTGAAGAGTATCAGTCCCACTTTATCTACCAAGAGACCCGTCTTTCAAATCTATATCTCTCCAATTTAGAGATAAGGATATGCTGCAGAACCGTGTCACAGGCCTTGAATAACTGCAGGTATACAACATCAGTTACATTTCCTTTGTCCATCAATGCCATCACTCCAGAAGTCCAGCAGATTTCTGAGGAGTGACTTGCCCTTGGTGAAGCCATGCTGACTGTCTCAGATCACCTCTTTGTCTCCAAACAGAGGTGAGGCTCACTGGCCTGTAATTCCTCAGGTCTTCTTTTCTCCATTTCTTAAAAATGGTAATTGATGTTTCCCTTTTTCCAGTCACCAAGGACTTAGCCTGACAGAAAATACTTTTTAAATATGATGGAGAGTGACTTAGCAACCACAATAATCAGTTCCTTCAGAACCCTGGGATGCATGCTATTTGGCCCTGTAAACTTGTTCACTCAGCCTTATAAAGTGGTCTTGGACTACCAGCCCTGGTGTGGTATTCTACCAGCTGTATGCAATAACATAAATAAGCAACCTGAAATGTAGCAGCACTCATTAGAACACCAGTTAGCTGTCTAATGAAACAGAAATTTTGTAGAAAATTTGAGCACTTTACACAACCACATTTCAATTGGATTGGACATTCACATATTGGACATTCATTCTTAGACATACGGTATCTCTTACAAAGTTCTTACTTTGAATGACATAACAGTTGATATTAAGTAGCATTTTGGGTTCTTATGAGATACAGTATTTTTAAAATATTAGTTGGTGGGGCAAAATATGTTGGTTTAAGTACTAGTAAGCCTTACGTTCACGGGGACAGAATTGAATTCGGAGAAGACAGACATCTTATTAGGGCTGGGAAGTTGCTTTTCAGGCTTTTGCTAAAATTACATCAGTGTTTCTAGTTTTGTAGTTGAGGTTTCAAATACTGAATCGTATTTGTTTCACACAAAGCAAGGAGCTAAATCATTTAGCAAAACAGTTTTGAGTCAGTGTTGCTTCAGGTAAAACTTTCTGGGTTGAGACTGGAAATAAAAATTCTCATTCAGAATATAATTGAGGGAAAAAAAAAAGTAAGCTCTGCAGAATCTTCAGAAAATGCTTCTTCCTTCTGACTTTGAAGCTAAGCTCACTACTTATGAGAAATCTTGGCAGAACTTAGTTCTATCACACAGTTTTAAAGAGTGACAATTCCTTACCTTGTGCAAAACGATAGTTGTTTCACTGCAAATACATAGGCAAGTTATTAAATACATATGTTAATAGAAGAACTCAATTCCACAAAACTTTGAACCATGTGAAAGGAGCTTAGCATAAACCACAGCCCTAAGTTTGAGAAGATATAAAATTGCTGACTGAAACTGCAGAATGACCGGTTGCTGTACTCAACTCAGGAATTTGGGAAAGAAACTTCAAAGTCAATGAAAATTCATTTGAATAGTCTAAACCAGAACAGGAGTCAAGAGCATAGAGGGTTAAATTTGATCAATTTCTTCAGCACTATGCAACTAACAGTACTAAACAGTCTCTTTGCTAATATTTAAACTTAGATAAGTGACTTATTCTGTGTGTGACCCCTAGGAGATTATTCAAGAAAACAATAGAAGAATTGAAAACATTCCTCTATCCTATAAGCAATCTTATCAGAAGAGCAGTTATAAATTTTAAAAACTTCCACATTATGTTTCATATAGAAGCCTTTACAGAAGTATGAAATCAAAATTTTCCAAATCAGACCCGTCTTCATCTCCTTTTTGTGCCTTAATATGCTAAAAAACATCCAAGCAAATAGCTATGTATTCTTTTCTTCATTTATTCCTATGAATTAGTGCCTGTGATTTTATCTGCAACTTCTTTGTGCATGCAAGTGTGTGTGTTGTCATGCCCCAAGCAGTTCTGTGGAGTTCTCAGGGTTGAAGCAGCTCTTTTATTGTAATCAGTTTTCATTACAATCCTTTGATCTCTCTCCATTCTTTGTATACAACACTTCATCACCTTTATTTTCTGTCATAATTGCATGTGAAAGATTTCTCCTTTGATAGACCCTGAATGCCAAATCAGTATCGAAAAGAGTGTTGAAAAGTGTCATGTGCTCTGCCTGCTTTAGAAGGCATCCCATACACCTGCAGAAGACAAACAATTTTTCAGTGATATGACATATCTATAATCCGTCCACAGGATATGAGCTGTTCTGTCTGCTTAATAGCAAAGGGCTATGCATAGCAAAATAGTAACTGCTGAAAGAAATGTGTAGCACATCGCAAACTGTCTGGCAGCCCTCCCTAAGCCACATCTCATTCTGGCCTGCTGATAATTCACAGACTGTGTTCCTGTGCGCTCATCACTCCAGCAGTAAGAGTGGCTAAATGGGGCCCCCTGTCTCTGCTCCCTGTCACACTGTCATTCAGGTGTGTCTGTCTGCCATCACCTGCTGACAGAGCCACATGCGTCTCAATTACAGTCTGGGCCTCCATTCACACTGCTGATCAAGGTGTTCAATCTGTACTGGCTAATAGCATTCTCCCTTAAAGATGTGTCTTTTGGGGTTTATGAAAACAGACACCAGGTGAAGTCTGCTGGCTGCTGGAAAAGAATATTTCTCACCATAGTTTGGGTAAGAATTATCAGTGGCCAGTCCTTTACTCTGCAATTCCTAGCCTCTGCCATCCCTTGAAATGGCAAAACACAGCCATGTGAATGAGAGCTCTTTTCCATTCTCAACTTCAGCATGAGGGCAGGCAATTAAGCAGCAAAACTGAAAAGGTTGATACGATACAACATCAAAGTAATTTCCTTCCTCTTTGTATTACAAACTCTGCATTTTTATAACTAAGGTGATTTTTCCTATTTAACACTGCCATCAGAGTATTGATGAAAGCTATATTCTGCTTGCTGAAAAAAAAAAAAAAGGCTACAACTATAAGAAGGTTTATAATGTTAGATAATTTTTTATATATGTACCTCATATAGCCAGGGAGGGTAATACTCACTGATAGTCAAACAGCAATAATCATTGTTTTAGATTCCTTTGCAATTCACATTTTAATATCTACATGTGCATCAAGAAGCACTGGGAAAGAAGCATTTATAATTAGGGGTCATCTGCACTATCACTATGTAGAATGTGAAAAAATACATAAACAAACATATTCTATGAGATCAAGATTTAGAAGAACAGTGTAACATTAGTGCCATTAGAGTTATCATTAGTAGCAGTAGTAAAAATAAGATATTGTGTAGTTTAATTGTTCAGGACAAAACGTGAGGCTTTATTCTCCCCTACAAGGTATATTATTTGCATACTGACCTGGCTAAAAAAAACAACAAACCAACCAACCAAAAAAAATAAAAATAAAAATAAAAAAGAACCACAAAAAACACCAGGAATGAGAAGGGAGTACTAAAGAAAGGAAATCTTAAGCGCTAATTTCTGTTATTAGGAAAGTTAGGCCTAGATCTCAAAGTAAAAATAAATAAATAAATAATCACAATTGTATATCATAGTGATCATGATAATATCATGCTAAAAAACCTAATAAGTTGCTAGCTTGCTGATGACCATCTAGAACTTTCCATCTCAAAAAACAGGTACCTTACACCAGAGACTGAATAAGCCAATACCTGCTTCTTTCCATGTGTGCACTATAAAAATAGGAATCCTGTCAGGAGTTATTACTCTGTCCCAGGTTTGGATCTAGACATTTGCCTTTATCTCTGGTAACTGAAAGCAGATCATGCAAGTTAAGCCAACACTTTGTTCTGAAACACTAAACATAAAAATATACAGATGTAAGCTTAGCTAAAAGTAGATTCTTCTGCAGTGCATCTCAATACAATTATTAACTTTTCCACCCAGCTACCTCTTTTGTTTAGTGAAGTGAAACCCATGCATACATAAAAATATAATTTTATCTTTACTATAGATATATTTGGAAAATGACTGGAAAGCAACACAATTTGCTTTATCATCATTATAGGAAATAGCTTAATGCAATTATCTTTATGATTTTCTGATTTTCCCTGTTTTCCTTTTTTATTTATTTTTTAATATATACTACACAGACTCTTTCATCTCACATAGCAGGTTCTGCTCTAAATATCCCTGTTGTAGACCTGCTCAGTAATACATGAAACACACTATGGTTCTGCCTTCCTGTTATCCATTTCTACACAGAAGTACATGAATTTCAAGACCAGCTCATGTTAAATAAAAATTTCTATAGTAATGGAAAGGGAATCACAACAATTCATATACTTCATGCAATTTTTGAAGAGAAGAGAGGAGATATTCAAAATCACAAAGGAAAGCTTGTAGAGCCACTCAGAGAAGTAGTGTATCAGTCAATTTTCGTACTAGATGGTTTCCATTTGTTTGTTAAAACAACTAAGCAGTGATTTCTGGACAGAGTCAACAAAAAGCACTGCTGTTCCCAGACAGTGTACACATAGCTCCCAAGGAGATACATCCACACCCAGATACAGTGCTTCTTCGGCATCAAGAAATATAGATAGCAGCAAATTATGCAAACGCCAGAATTCAGTCCATCCTTATTAACAAATACGAAAATGCTTAGTAAGATCTAAAATATTGAGTGGAAGGAAAATGAGAAGAGGATTAAACACTTACATTCTAATACTTTCTATTAACAAGTCCTACTTAAAAGCAAACAAGAAAAGACACTCAAACATTTTCACCTTCTTGGAAGATCTAAAAAATAAGACCTAAAGATGATAGTTTAAAGACACAAAAGTACAGACATTATTAGGCTAACAGATGCTATTGGCATTCACTAAGGACACGTGAAAAATTAAATGTCCTCTGCATACTGATGTCTAGCTTATTCCTCCTTGAGCATAGGAGAGTTACTATACAAACTCCTCACAGATGACGACTCTCAAAATACTGGAATGCAAGATTATTCACAAACAAGGAATATTTGCATGACTGAATACAGAAAATGAATCTCAAGGACAGTCACACAGTCCTTGTCTGGTTTTAATCTTTTCAAGATACCAAATTAAACTCAACAGCATCCATATACTGCTAACAGTAATGAATAATCATAATTGGGTGTGAGACACGAAAGAAAGCAAATCTTGTCTCACAAGAAATCTTAAGTCTAAAATTACCTTACAGATTTTTTGCTTCTTTACTTCTTTGTCACTCCCATAGGATACAAATTCTGTCCTGTTAATTTTTATTCATACTTATTCCCAGCATTGACAAGGATAACTGGGATAAAAAGCCATATAAAATGAAAAACATAAAAATCAAGATGCATACCATAAAGACAACATCACAGTAACAATCTTTGTGGCTGCACAAATTGCAAAAAAAAAAATATAAAAAAGTAATGCATTACTTATATGGAATAAACACAATATCCCAGCTGACAATCTTTATGCACACTTACAATTCACTCTGAGCAGTCATGCAAATGTAGAAAACAGTGTAACTTTAATAATAATTATTACTACACAGAAAAGGAAAGGACATTCTCAAAAAAGATCAATGCTTAAAGCCTTCCTACCTTATGGAAGAAAATTAGACTCAGTGACAACTAGAAGCTATCTCAAGAGGAATAAACTTTTGTAAGAAAGCAAAGCTTTTCATTTCTCTGTCATTGTTTATTCATACAAATGGAAATGCCTGAGACTTGGACAGTTTCTCTCGCATATCTCTCCAATTAATCTTCCAATACATACTCTCTTCTTGCAGCCAAACGTTTGACAAGTGACTGGATTTTCCCATTTCCCCCACATCATGCAAAAATGTCTTTGTTTCTAGCCCACTCTTTCCTCAGGACTGCAAGACTGACTTCCATTTTCTTGATAATCTGCACCTATCTAGAGTGTTTAAGACACAAAAAATGTCTGGATGCACTTTTCAGTAAGTTTAGAGCACTAGAGCATTTTTAACTTTTGTAACCTTTTCAAAAATTGAAAAATATTTACAGAAAAAGCAGCTGTCAATGCTATTCATAATGACAACATAAAATCCTTAATCAAAATTGTTTACAAGAGGTCTGAAAAACCTCAGGTGCAGCCTGCCATGATGTTCAGTTACTGTGTATTTAACCCATAACAATTCAGTTTCTCTTAACATGCTCCAACACATACTGAAGCAAAGAAAAAAAGTAATTACACTATTTACTCTAAAATTAGTATAATTGTCCTAAGTTCTATTACTTCATAGACTGTGCATGATGAAGGTCAGAGAGACTGTTACAAACAGTAAAGACATTCTGAAGGAAATCCTGAAGCCATTACTAGTAACACAGATAGTCGTATGAATTGATTTCTTTTTCTGTATTACTGATAATCAATCTGTTTTTCTCTATCTAATTTTCAAGAGAAAAATAACTGTGTTACTATAATACGATCTCAGAGGCAGACTGCATATTCTGAGAACAGAGATAAGACAAATTGGACAAATTGTTATCCAAATATGTTCTGGTTTTATTTATTTTCCCTGGGGATATAGTATTCATTTCTGAAGATACTTGAATAGAGAACACTTAAAACAAATATTATTTCCTCTTCCAGGCAGCTGTTTACCATTCTCTCAAAACTGCCTTGGATATCACCTAGAGTTACTAATTGTATCTCTCCTAATCTTTTTTTAAATTATGTATAAATATCTGTATTTTCTACTATACACAAATATAATGTATCCTATCTAGTATCTGAGAATCATCAACTTTTAGCAAATCTCTGAAAACCCTCAACTTTGTTATTCTATAAAGGTCTGTCCCAAGTGCATTTGCTGAATTGGGAGATTCTAATCTTTAGCATAAAATTACTGTCTATTCATATTAATGATTCCTTAGTGGAATGCAGTAGCATAATAAAAAAAAGAAAACGGTTCTAGATTTCCAAAAATTATGAGATGAGTAGGCAAGGCAAAGAAAAAAAAGGGAGAGAAGAAAACAGCAGCAGACAGTGATTAAACCATTTGCCTAAGGCTACATAACAGGTCAAAGGCAGAAATATGAACTGGGTACAACTCCCCTCCCACTCCAACACAATTTCTTAATATCTAGTTATCCTATGTTTTTAAGTCTGTTATTAAAAAACGCTCTAATAAAGAAAAAAAACAACAAACATTCATTGCTTTGCCAAAAAATCCATGGAAATCCTAATCATAGTACTTTTAAATTATTTTAAATACTTTACATGTACATGTATGCACATGTATCTGTAATCTGGTGCCTCTCAGCTAATCATGATTGTTCCCTCACACTTCCACAGGACAAGAGAACTGTAAAGAAAAGCTGATCAAAACTGTCACCCTTGGGTCACACGAGTCAACACTCTGGATTATGCCAGAGGATGTTCAGGGTGCATCTGCTGACACAGTGTAAATCACTGTTATTTATTTTTAACAGACACTTCATAAATAATTTCAACATGAAAAATGTTCTCTATGAGAGAAACGCTTCAGGAAAATGTGACATATTGGAATGATTGAATTTTTTTGTTTTAAATTTATTCACCACAGCAGAGTATTCAGTGTGATGTAACTTGAGTTATGGACTCATCTCTGTCTTCATACAACTTTCTCAGTGTACAAAAATGATGATATTGTGTAGTGTTGATGCAATAAACACAACTAAGAAAATGTAGACTGGAAGAAATGAAAGGATCCATAACTGCACAGCACATTTAAATGAATAAGCATAATAAATCTGTGACCACAGATTTCAGCTACCTTGACTCAAGAGTAGGCCCAGTAGAAAAGTCAGTATCACAGAACAATGAGTAAAAAATAAAATCAGTATCAAACACTGCTCCTTCAACCTAAAGTTTATGGTCAGTTCCATCTATTATATCATTACAGCTTTTCTGCACCCAAGAAGATCAGATTTGCATTTGATTTTCTCTACATTTTTTGCAATCAAAGCCCAACATCTTCTGATTCCAGAAGTTCATCAGGATTTCACTAGAATCTTCAAGTTGTTAAAATACTGTAAGCTAACTAGAGTTGCTATCAGCAAGAATGTCCTGGAAACCGACATACAGAAAAAAAAATTCTAAGATTATTTTAAACTGCTACTCTGATAGAAGTAATAGCTCTATTTAATGAATCAACTTATCACAAAGTTGATCTCATCTCATCCAACAAATCGCCTGTGCATGCCATACACTGAGGTACTGCATTTTTATATATTCAGTTTAAATGAATTAATTTTATTTACCTCTTTTCTCCAGAGATTTTATCTCTTACTTTTAGTACATAGAAATATCAAAGCCTCTAACCTCATTTTTGTTATTGGGCTGATGACATTCAACCTAAAAGACAGGCCAAGTCTTGTATATGCTTCACAGTCAAAACCTTAATGAAAAATATAAAAGCTTTGCTGTCTTTCAGCAGACTTGCCTAATGGGAGAACAATTTCATTTGTGATTCCAGGAAAACTTCCTTAAAGAAGATCCCCTCTTTACGAACCTCACAATTAAAATGGGATATGAAAAATATCAATATCCAGGCTAGTAAAATATTATTAATTTAAGTACTAGAAATTTACTCCAGAAAAAAAAAACCAAAAAGTTCTTCCATAATACTATGGCAAGATTTATTTAGTTTAGCTTATTCAATATGACTATTAATGGTGAGGTTGAGTTGTACTAGGCACACGTGAAGACAAGAAAGTACCATGTGGTACAAAAGCAATCTTTGTTCTTTCAAAACATAACACAACACAACATAACATGACATAGCATTCTGAGTCGTTTGTTTTTCAATGGAAAAGCCTGTTCAGGCACATTGCAGAGAAAACAAAGATATCTAAGTAACATTAAATCCCCTATGTCACTGTACCTTTCTAAAATGAAATTTTTTTCCCACCGCTCACAATTTCATTGCAAAGAAAGTCTTCTCTGTATTCACAATATCAGTGTCCTAAGTGAAACATGCATAAAGTAATCAGTAACTAATGATCTATTGCTTTAGCTGGAGCTGGATGCCTGAGTTAGCCAGAAACAGTGCACTGTCATACATTCAGCATTATTGCCAATACAAAACGTTTTGAAAGACATATAATTTGACAGTAACAATAGAATGAAGGTTTACTCATTTATACCCAGGCTTAAATAAGAGCACAACTTCTTCCTTTCTCATTCAACAGGACCTTGCCCATGCTGACAGCTAAAAATATGATATAGCAATGACTTCAGATCCATTCTGTGGGTCACTGGTGGACAAGGTCACTTTGCCTACTGAAAGTATGAGGTCCCTCAGCTTTGGAACTCATCTAGATATCACAATTTTCATTTTTTATTCCACAATTAATGTGACACAAAATCATAAGTAAGAAAGAAGAGGGCCACAAAGACTTTTGCGAAAACAAGAAAGAAAATCAGTGCTACCATTTCAAAAAAAAACAAAGATCAAAATTCCAATTTCAGGACAACCTCACAGATAGCATTTTCTTTCCTGCTTCCTTCTAAAACTTTTCACATCATAAGAAAACAAAGGAAAAAACACATTTCGATCCTTGCATATATAGAATAATTACAAACATGGGAATGGGACCTTTAAAGAGAACTGCTTCCAACTAAATAGCAGCAATTTTAATCCCTGCTTTTGCCTAGTAAGGTATAAGCTATCCAGCTAAGCTGTCCAGAAACGAAACTAAAAAACCTGACACTGGCAGACTCACTGAGTTTTACAGAGCTTCTTCATTAATTATCTAGACATTGGCACTGCTACTGTGAACTCCCAACTATACAGAGCAAGAAAAATTAATTTGGCCTCAAGAATTTGAAGGTTAAAGAAAAAAAAAAAAAAAAAGCTGCATTTCATTGGATGCAGCATTTGTATGCTTATCTATGTGTTTTTAATGTCACTTTACAGTTAATAATTAGCCCTCCTCTGGCCTGCACAAAGAGTGCCACTGAGACAAAGGAAAACATTAAGTGTGTTAGCTATACTTGCCACTGGTATAAATAGTCAAAGGAATGATTAATGAATGAGAGGGAGAATTAAACAGAGCAGTGAACAAAGACAAAGCCCGCTTGCTTGGCTGCCCACAAACCAAGACAAGCTGCATCCATAAAGAAACTACAGAAAGTGACAAACAAAAAATCAGCCTAATAGACAGCTCATGAAGACTTTATTTAACCCCACATTATGACAGCCTCAGTGCTTTATTAACACTCTGACATGTTAAAATTCCAGGGTCATTTGAGGCTAAAACACACATTTGTTGGGGGAAGGCAGAGGAGAAATGCACATTTTAGTGCCACGAGAAGAAAAACAGAGAAGGCCCAAATAACTTAAACAACACCCTTCAGTTCTCCTTTGTGGAGCGTGCCAAAATCGACATTTTTAAAGAGTTGTTTAGAGATGTCAAACAAAGCAGATGAAGCAGTAACACAAACGGCCCAGGAGAAGGAGCTTGACAGGCCTTATCCTTGTCTTCAAATGGCTGCAGTTCAGGCAGATGCCTTTCAGATGAAAAAAAATTGTGACAGCTTTTAAATTTAATGCAACTCATACTTAGTTGTTTTTCGTTGTTTTTTTTTCCCCTTTAAATGAGCTAACAAACATTCCCAGATACTCTTCACAGATTACTCCAGAAATCTAACACCCTATATATACATCTCTAGTTTCTGAATCAAAAACCTTGCAATGAAGTTGATAAACACCATATAGTTCAGTACCTTAATTATTTGGGCAACTTTAAATCTGGTAGTTTAACACAGACAAAGTAAATACATTCTTTAAAATGAGCTCTCTTGTATTTCTTTTGTTAATTTTTTTTTTTGTTTTTAGTATAAAGATAACTTTCACAGGAGAATTATTGAATCTCTAACAAAACTGGACATACAGCAGAAAATGTTTAAAAAAAGCAATAAAAACAACAAACAATAAAAAACATAATAATCTTCAGATATTTGTTTTTTTGGAGGAAAAGAAACAAATCCATCTGATAGCAACTAAATATGCTCAGATGAGTTTAGATTATATGTTGATGCTATCTGGACCAGTATGTACATTACAAAATTTCCTGAGTTTTCTGAAGACATTAAAAGGAGACTATACAGAACTCTCTCTTACAAACACAGATTTATCCAAGTTTCAACACTGTTTCATTTTATTACCTGTATAAGAAAAGAAACTTGCAAGTACATTTCAGATAGTTGATCAGAATATATACATGCATGCATGTTATATTTTTAGAACTTTTAATTCCAATGCCACGTCAAATCTCCAACTGAACTTCAGTAAACAATTTCTCTTGATTCTTTTGAAAGGTCCAGATGGACTGCATATATTCCAAGCTAAACCTCTGTCCATATGCAACTCTACACAAAATGTCCTACATAAAACAGAAACACGGTAGAATTTGCCTAAGTTTTTCAAAATTTGAATTCACAACCCAATTCAGATTGAGTATCAAAGCAGGGCAGGTCTAATTATAATGTGAAATACCTTTTAAAAATAGTTTCTACTCTTGCCCTTTGCAGTTCCTTTCCAAAGCTTTAATATGAAATTTGAAATGTAGGAAAGAAAAGAAAAAAAAAGTTAAGTGCTATTCTTCTCCTGACATCCTAAAAGGTAAGAGACAGCATAAGGAAGTGTTCTGTATCAGTTTTCACACATGCCAACACACAGTTTTTACTTTAGGAATGCAATGAAAACTGATCATCTGTGTAGCTAAGAGGTATCAGCTTCAACAGTGAAAGCATTTTCCTGAGAGACCAGAAGAGGAAGGAATATAAGTAATCTCCCAATGTTCAGGTGTCATCTGTGCAGGTAACTGCCACATACAATCGTATATCCACATCTAAGACATGGAGGCATTTTTAGTACCTTGTCTTTCTTCAATAAACTTACAGTTGATCTCTTGCGCTGCACTATCACTCATAGAATAACATAAGTTAGAGACAGAGGAGACATATTAGATCATTTAGAGCACATCTCTGCCAGTGGGCGAGATGTACTTAAGTGAATAATGTCCAGAAAAGACTGGAATTTTCATGCTGTGACATCATTCTCAAATCAGTATTGTCTTTGAGAGATGAAGCTTTGAAAATGATAACCAAGTATGACACATACTCTAATAGCAAATAAAATTAAGTAGAAATCAAAATATTTATACTACAACTTAACTGTCAAACATTCACATGTCTGAAACAACCAAATGTTTTTTATTTATCTATGATTTCTTGTTAACTCAAACATGCATCTCAAATGGCAAGTCTCAAGGGTGAAAGATCTTGTGAGAAGAGTCAGCATATCAAATCAATGGAGTTGTCTAGTTTTTAAGGATGCTACTGCTAATTTATTACTGATATTTACAGCTAATTTACTGCTGATATATATGTATATATGTTTAGAACCACACATAAACCAAATAATTACCTTTTTAAACAGCTAGATAATACAGCCATCAAAGAATGAATACAAGCATCAATCTCAAGTACTTAAAACAGTTCTTCATTATATGGAGTAGTAGTTGAAAATAACAGGAAAAATGAATAGAAATCTGTTCGTTTGGGAATCCTTTAATGCTCTCAGTTGATCTGAAACCTTTATTTTGAATCTGCAAACCTCCGAATAAGCCATTTGTGTTGACCTGATTCATTCCAAGGGAGAAATAAACAAACAAAATAACTAAGGCAAAATAGCATAATTAAAATAACTTGATCTGAGTTCCTTAAGCTGAAACAAAAATACTGAAATTGTCTTACATCTGATGCACCACTTGTAAAATGAACATTTATTTAGAAAGAATTTAATTGAAAACAGCAGTACATACTTAGAGAAAGGTGCAAGAAGAATGTATTGTTACGACAACTCCCCTAGGAAAGTCATGTTAAGTCTCTCCACAGTTTTTAATTAGATTAGATTAATCAATGTTACTTAATTCATAATAAAGTCTAATCCCAGCTACATCCCCTCCAAGCCCTTATCGGGCAAAGATAGACAGTCTTGACGCTGTGCAAGCACTGTTCAGCCTTAACAAAAATGCTGGTATGCTATCAACACTGCTTCAGTCATAAATTCAAAGTGCAGCACAACACAGGCTACTAAGAAGAAAACTAACTCCATCTCAGTCAGACCAAGTACAAGTTTATACACTTAAAGAAATTAGTCTGTCAATTTGTGTTGCATACCTTGCTCTTGAAAGAAACATACAAAACTCCCAGGTGATGGGAGGAGGGTAGGGAATGAAAAATATCAAGTCACTTTAAACTCAGCAGACAAACAGTGACAGTATAGACTCTTACAGTGCCCAGACTAAATTCAAATCTGTCAAAGTCCAGTTAAAATTTAAGATCTAAACAAGAAGCTGTATTCAGAGTAGTGTATTTATTAAAAAAGACAGTAGGAAGAAAGCACTTCTCCAAGTCCTTCAGCAAGGCTAAGCACTCATTTTTGAATTTAAATTCATTTATATACACTGAAGAGTTTAAATATGCAAAGGAAAACATATTTTACATCATTATTTATCATTCCATAAAGTAGAACAGTAGCCTATAAAATGATCTACTTCTCTATGCACCATTTTCATTCCACTCCAAACGTGCAATCCAATTTTTTATACTTTAGATTGGAAGGCTAAAACTGCTCTCTCTGCATGCACTGCAGTAAAATGACAATGGATTTAGGACATTGGGTTCTGCAACTCTCTAAAGAAGGAACTAGAGGAGCTGAGAATCAAGTGAAGGAGCTACTCTACCAACAGACATACAAAGCTATCATGATCCATGAAAATGATCATGCTAAATATGTTCAATTCAGATTTTCTTTAAAGAACAGAGAAAAATGTCTCTTCTCACCAGTTAACAGAGAACAGCAGTCTATATATATTTGTATTAATATTCAAAAAGCTCACAAAATTATGTTTACATTTTCAGTTTTCTTGTGCGCTATTCATTCAGATTTCTTTTCTATTTTTTAACTCATTGATATGCACACAAAAATGATAATACATTTGCCTCTAAAGCTATATAGTGAAGTAGGATTATTTTTATATATTTACATTACACACATTTCAAAAATCTGTTTGTTACAACATAGACAAGCAGAGTATCAGGTCTGATTTGCTCCTGCATTTTTTTTTTTTTTTTTTTCCTACCGGCCACTTCCAGAAGTATACTGTAATCTGGTGACTTCAATTTTTTAAGAGTATTCTGTGACCATGGGGCACTAGTTGAGGTTCTTGGCATGGATCTGGAAGCTACATTTCAAATTCTGTTACATATTGGGAAATAAATGACAGCACAGGTTCTGAATTGCTGTGTCCACCATTTGCTTTCATACTGTGCCAACATTAAAAAGAAAAAGGGAAGATTATTCTTCAATTCTCTATATAATAGGCTCAGTCTAGATGATGTGCTGTTTTCTAAGTCTGTAGTTATGACTTATGGGGAAAAAAAAATGAACTTATTTTTAAAGGAAGAAGGATAAATCCAATCAACAAAGTTTATGTAAGACAGGATATAATACCGCACAACCCCAGAATTCCAATAATCCTTAAAAACTTAACTCAGGGCAATCACATTCCTACAAGGATCTGACATCAACAATCCCATGTTTCATGAAAAGTTCAATTATTATTTGTATCTGCATTTGAATGCATGAATGTTTTCGTCTCTCCAAAGAGAATGGTAAGAAAGCTGGCATTAATATTAAGGAAGGTAGCTTTACATTTCTTTAATATTGAGGAAGACAAGGAAGTTAGAAGGGCCATGGAAACCTTAGTCTTTAAAATAAAGGTTTTGGGTGGAAAACTGATGGAACATACAGAAAGAGAGGATTTTTCTTACCATAAAATCTTAATGAAGGAAAAGAGAGAAAATGCCATAAGATCCTGGTATTTGTAGCAAGGCACACAGTTATCTCAGGCCATCCTCCCTCCAGACTTGTTAGTCATGGAAGTAGCCTGGACTTGGTTTGCTGAAGCATCCACTTAATAGAAAGCGTCCCTTCAATAACAAAGCTGCTCTTACCAAAACTGTTTCAGTAGCAATTGCACAGAGGAAATTATTCAAGAAGTAAAAAGCAAGTATGTAAAATCATAGATCTATATATCTATCTTGAAGTATAAGGCAGTAGAATCACTTAGGTACAGTTAAGGACCATTCTGATTTCTTTTTGCAATAAAAAAGTTAAGATGAGCTGTCAGCAAACAAACAAAAGTCCATTCTGTCATTTGATGTCAGGCTCAATCTAAGAAATTCAACAAAATCAAGTATCAATGATTTTTTTTTTTATTATATTTTTTTTTAAAGATACTCCACTGGCACCTTAACTTTATGCCTTGTTTTCTTCCAAATTCTAACTAAAATATATGCCACAGATTTCAAGACAGAGGGTTACTTAACAGCAAAATTGAGATCCTGCTGACATAATTTCATCAGACTTCAATGATGCTGCATGACAAGAAGATCTATAAAGTAAAATAGCCTTTATCTTTTCCTGAATAAATGCATTTTTGAAATATAACAATTAATTCTGTGCCACTCTCACAGAGAAGGCAAGGATTGCCCTATACAGCAGGAAATTGCTCGCTGCTCAATCACAACATTTTGATTACCAGTCTGGTTCAACACAGCTACAATTTTGGCTCTTTTAGCCTCCTTAATTTGTTTTCATGGTTTTTGTCTTCATTTGATCATTACTGTTATTTTTTCACTGAGATATCTACTTCTCTAATTTCTTCATGTCAATCTCTAGAACACAACCACCTCCTCTGGGTGGCAACTCTGAGGGGCTTAATAATCTCGTGTCTGTTAACAGTGATGAGCATGGCTTCACAACCTACCATTTATACCACCTCCAGTATTTTTGGACATCAGTTGAATATTCAGCAAGAATGATGTATTTCTATTGTTTCACCAACTTTATCAGTACTAGATTTCATCTGATAGCTCACCTAAAGTACATTAAGAGCCCATGGCCATGGGAACCAGAAAACTGAGAAATTCTGAGGAAACACAAAATCTTTTATAGCAGCAATCTAATCAGTTTTTTTATTTGGGTTTGTTTGTTTGTTTGTTTCCATCTATTGCAATAGTAAACTTCAAATATATTTCCTTTCTGAGTAACTGGCAATCTTGTATCCTATGAAATCAGGAGTCCAAAACAAATTTCAAGACTCTAGTTCATCCAGTATGATGACTAAAATATTTTAGATATTGTTGTAAATGAAAGATGTTGTTCCATATTGATGCTTATTGAATGTATTAAGTTCCAGGTGAATAATATGTAAATAAATTTCTCCTCCTTTGAGATCCAATTTAGGCTCAATATTAAAATGACAGAAAAATAAAGATGTATTCTCTTAGGAACATCTGATCCAGTTTGTCATAATTATGGTTTGGGAATTATTTTCTCTTCAGAACTGCTTTGTTCTTACTGTGGAAGGGAGAGCAGTTTAAAAGCATTTCCACTCTTTAACAAATGCTAGAATTACTTTAATTGCATGTATTTCTAGTAAGTTTTTTCTTAGATGCATTTAAAGTTTGAAGACACTGAAATTTTATATAATTTTGTGACAAAGGGATATTACATCTTTATCTCTTCTTGATGTTTGCAGGTTGAGATGAACACACAAAGCTAAAGGGCATTTTGAAGATAAGTTTTCATGACATTTGCAATAATTCCTTTATATTACCATCTGGCTATTTTATATGTAGCATTCAGAGAGAAATATAAAAAAAAAAAAATGATGTAAAGCTGAAATTATTTCCTTGATAACACTTGTTTTAAACACCATGCCACTAAATAGCTAAAAAGTCTCAAAAGTGAATGCATAAAGCATATAAAAGCTATAAGCCTACTTACATAAATTCTTAAGATTAAAGTAATAACTTCTAGAAAAAGGTGGGAGAAAACATACTGTAATAAATCTATTTGTAATGGTATTTGGGTTCCAGCAACTGCTTTCATTGTTCTCAAGTGGCTTACATATAAAACAATACATTTGATGTATGATTTCAATTCCTTATGGAAAACTGTTCCATCCACAAGGAGCCTGTCAAACAAAACAACAACAACAACAAGCAGCTCAGCACTGGGAAGAAATAAAATACTTAAAAACAAACTACAGACTTCTTTTCTCGTTTTTTTTCTTCAGTCCATTTCAGCCAGATACAAGGATTATCACACCACAGAGTCGGTATGTTTGTACTGCACATCTCTAAAACATAATTCACAGAAGCTGAATAAGAACGTAAAAAATCATAAGAGTGGTATTTGGCGGGCAATATTAGCTTAGATTAGTCACACTACTCCAAAACATATGACTGCTTCACAGAAATTAAACAAATGTGCTATTTTCATAGTTTAGTAGTTATATGCCCTTGGAAATTAGGCAAGATTTTAACAAAGCTGGCTGACTTTTTTTGTTCTTTAAATGATTACTGATGATCTGTCAAACCTAACAGTTTCTGTTACCCACAGACACTGCAGTCGTCGCTCACAATATAGCAGCACTAGCTGCACTATCAATGTCCTACCAATGCCCACCACCACCAGAACAGATTCTTCACAATCACAGAGCGGCATGCAGGCCCTGTCTTGAGCAATATACAAGTTGACTTAACAAGACAGACAAAAAATACATATATATCATGAATATAGAAATGTCTTCAGGATCATGTAGCACATTGATAGCAAAGGAAAAACAAAATTGTTTCTCCCACACCAAAATATTTTGCCCCTGCTGGCTAAAAATATGCATCTCTTTAAAGCGGCTTTTGTAATATAGATCCTTTTGTCAAAGTAATATTGTATGAAAATCTTTTTCATATTGATCAATGCATGTTAGTGCTCATTGTGTTTATGAGGGAAACCTGCTGAAAAAGAGATTACTGTGCTTACGCACAGTGTTACAGACAGAAAGGTGCTTACACTGTCCACATCAAACCAGTCAAATGCCATGTACCTGCTTAAGTCCTGTGCTATCCTGAAGCTAATAAACCCTGCTGAGCACTTGGATTCACAGGCTGAGACTCAGCAGTCTCTACGTTTATTAGCTTTTTCTCAGCTTGAAGTACAAGCAATGCAAGGTTATATCTGCTCAGAACTTGAGCAAAAGTAAGTTTCTAGCTCACCACTTATGAGTCTCATGGGTTTAATAAGTACAGTAAACAATTTCCATTTTGTTTTTACTAAAAGGGCTGCAGCATTCTTACAAGCTGCTTATAACCATAAAAAGTACCCGCCTGTCCAAAACATTTTGTTTTCTTCAGTTCCTGTTTATCATATTCACCAGCTAAACATGTTTTTACTTTCACACTTAAGTAACGTCCCAGTGCATATCTTAAAGTACAGACTCTTTCTTGATTGCTTCTGTATTTACCAGTTCTGTATTTTTTGGTCTGTTTTAGTAATAAAGAAGTACAAATACATATATAATGCTATCAGGAAAATGAAATCTTCCCCTGACGTAGGATACAAATAGTCATATTTCCAGCAGCTTTATTGAGAAAGCTAAGTAGCATTTTGAGCATTATGTGGATAATCGCTTGGGAATTAAACAACCAGTAGCCATTGTATATACTTGATTGTTATTGAAGTCTATGCATGACTGCAGGTTTGGGCTTGTGGTAATTAATTTAATTTCTTGCCACTTGGTAATCTGATCCACTGCTGGATGGATCACATGGCAGAAGCAAGAAAACTGTGCTGGAGCACAGTTTTTTAAAAAAAAAAAACAAAAAATAGACAAAATAGATCTGCTTGGTTGAAAGCTATTCTCTTGCATTCACTGAGAAAAGCTATGAAAGAGAAAATTTTGCTTTCATCAGGAGTGTTCTTTGTTACATCATCTTATTTTTTAGATATTGAGCTACAGACCAGAAGTTTATATACTAAAGCTGTTATTAGGATACCTCATAACCTCATTCAATCCAGACATGGTAAAAAGCAGTGCCAAATGCATTTACTTAAAGAAATGGAATATTTTTCAGAAGTCTTGAAAAGCTCCAGACATGTCAGGGCAATTATCTCTAAAAATAGTAAGGTGACAACAGTGGTCAAGAGGAATGTATGATAACATGTTTATACAAACAAAGCTTAGCAGTATATGAGCACTGCACTTTATATACCGCAAGACCGCACAACGTGTTGTGTTTAGTAAGACTTCTGAAATTCTTAAACATTCTATTATGAAATTTTCAACTCAGATTACATTTGTACTATCCACCCCTTCCCCCATTTTTTTAACCCTTCACTATTACTATCTGTAGATTCAGAGCAGCAAGAGCAGCACAGATACTTATAATCCCACTCTACAATAAATTGGATTTGTCGACAACTTCAGTGCAATTTTCAAAGCAAACACAGGGTAACATCCCTAAAAAGCTTTTTCCAAATACAATAGACAGTGAGGAGAAAATATAATATCATAATAACTTAATAGATTGGAATAACAATCACATTAAATTTGATTATTTAACTAGAAAATAAAATTTTCAGAAGTCACAAGAGATAATTGCTTTTCAGTTTGGGGCACTTGAAAGATGCTAAATATCAAATGTTTTGGAAATTAGCCTTGTGTGTATTGTCTCAGGTTGGCATTCAAACACCACACCATCCTCCCCCTAAATTAACCGCTATTCCTTAAGCATTCCACTAGAATATGGGACATTTAAATTGAGAGTTTTCCACAAGTTCTTAAAAAGCATAAGATTATTAAAAAAATTAAAAATATTATTTTGGGTTCAATTCCAATTTGAGGTTAAGGTTCAAATTGGGTTTCTGTGTTGCCATAAAACTCACCTAGCTGAAATATATTCAAAAATGATGTCTGGATGCAAAAGAAAAGATATCTGATTTCTGTAATGATTCTAAATGAAAGCTTTTAAGAAGACCCCACTGTATAAATTATCAATCTCTGTCAGTGGTGGTTAACAGCATGCCTTGAGAGTGCTGATTAAAACAAAAGGTCAGAGCAAACATCACTGCTCCAGAGACTCTTGTAGATAGTAGTGTAATTAAAATGTAACTCTAGACTGCTCCATGATTTCTATGTCAGCAGCTTTCCAGCAGGGAATGGTCAGATAGCCTAGCAAAACCAAGCAGCCATAGTAGAAAGTGGCAGGAGATGTCTGATGAGGGAGCAAGTAGATAGCCATCAATGTTATCAACTCATGCTACATACTAGAACCTAAACAGTCAGGTTTTTTATTCTTTTTTTTTTTTTTTTTTTTTTTTTTCCTTCCAGTGTGCATGCTGTCCTGTCTTTTGTTCTGGCAGAGATAAGATGTATAAATTATGAGTGGTTGACAAAGTATACTCCAGTGCCTGAGGCAGCTCATCAATCATTTTCCACATGTCGACAGGTAATTGATGCGAGCCCTGCAGGCGCATCTCCATCAGGTAAAAGGAGGAAGGAATTAAATCTGCTGTCATGGTTTGAGCCGATGATCTGTATTTAACTTTTTTTTTTTTTTTTAATTTAGAAGTTGTTTATTTTAAACTGTATTTGGCTCCCTCCCATCCTCTTTCTTTCTTTCTCTCTCTCCCGAAGACCTCACGTAGAAAGTAGTGTGTAACTGTCTGCATTCAATGTGAATGAACAAAAAATTCCTTTAGGGTGAGAGGTTTCCCCAGTAGTGGACAGCAAAAGGCCACCCAAACACTGCTGCAGAGAAGCTGAAACTTACTTTCTACTTCACTGAAGCTTAACCTCAAAGATGGTTAAAGGCATTAACAATTAATATAGATTAGGGAGGTGATATATTTTTGCCTTATCTTTATTATAGGTAACTATATAACTATAATATAACTATGTAACCTGTTTATATTTCTTGGCTTTGACAAGAGCCAAGATTCAAAACTTGGGGCAGAGGCAGAGAAGTAAGAAGTACGATTGCGCTGGGTCTAGTTGGTATGGAGGTATCTTTTTTCATTGTAGCTCCTGTGGTGATCTCATCTAGATTTCTTACCCAAACAATGCTGACAACACATCCATGTTTTAGTTATTGCTGAACTGTATTTGCCTAGTGTCAAGGGATTCCCTGCTTTTGGGATTGTTGTGCTAGTAAGCCAGTGATTTAGAAGACATTTTAGTTGGAAATATTGAGTAATAATTCAAAGAGAATTCTCCTCTTTATCAATGCTATTGAACATTTCAGACACTATTTGCATAGCCTTGCAATGAATATTCCCATCTCAGACTGGGAAGGTGTATATCACTACCCTGCCAGAGAACAGATTGGTTATGCGCAAGAATTTGGGAAGTGGAAACAGCTATGCAGATAATCCAAATTAACCAAAAAGATTGCTATGTGCCATAGAAAATCATCATCTGCAATAAAGCAGAAAGGGGAAGACTTCAGTCTACTCATATGAGATGATGATTGATCTGTTTTGTTTTCTTTCTTCCACTTCTTTGCTTAATAAAGTGTTTCTTTCCTGACACTTGAGTTTCCTTGCATCCCCTTCCTTTTCTCTTTCCTCATCCCAGGGGATGAGGGAAGTGGGTGAGCAGCTATGGGATGCTTAGCTGCTTGCCACAGTTAACCCTCAAAAAAGATCAATGACTGAAAGTTTAGAGACAGCCCTTGAAAATCAGATCCTGTGAAGTTCTTCCATTAACACAGTTTGTTACAAGATCTTTCTCTCTTCTCTGTCAGTTTAAGACTAGCTGACTACAGTGAATTTTATGCAGTGCCATAAAAATATTCAGAAATTCAGATAATTTCAGAATAAACTCTGTTGAAGTTCATCACACAAGATCAGTTATTTGTAATCTATCTTAGCTACTCTGGAAATCCATTGGAAAACAGAAGTCTGCTAAATCCTGGTTGATGTGGGATCCCAAAGCTTTAGATGCCATCCTTAATGTAATTTAACATTCTACTTAGTCTGAAGCTAAGCCTTGCCACCACAAGAATTGAAAGTGTTTCTCTGACAATGTGCTGAGACACAAGAATTGAGAGAGTGCTATTTGAAGGATGCCTCAACTCTCATTGTTCTGTTATGGGTGGAACTGAAAGTGTTAAGAGATGTTTGTGTATATGATGCTCAGTATCCCCATTATATTTATTTTCCCAGCTAGACTGAAAATATTTAGTGCAAAGATAAGCAAATAGCACCTGACGGCTAAAATCAACATTGACACAGAGGAGATTTCTCTATGACTTACTCAATATTTCCAAATCAAAGATCTCCAAATCCTTGGCTTACTAAACACAACGCTTCTAAACATGCTAAAGATGGGCTGTGAAGGAAAAAAAGCCTTCACTTTATTTGTCAATCACGACAAAAAAAAACAAAAGACCTGGTCAAAAGTTTAGTGGCCTCCATTAGCTTCAAAAACAATATTAAAGATACCCAGCAACAACAAATTAGGTACTACCTATCACATAACTATAACCATAGTGATTTTTTGAATGAACCATTATTTAAAATAACTTTGGTATACTTTTAGGCTAATCTGAGCAGCAAAAAAGAGGAAGGCACATCTAGGAGTTACTGTTACTTCCTTTCTGAAATGCTGGAAGAAAAGGAAGCTAGAGAAAAAGCTAAGAAGAGTAACGCAGAAAAATAAATACATTAAGAAACTACTCCTGGCAGTTTCTAAAGGGATTATCTTTAAGAAATAAACAATATAAAATACCAGAGTTTAAGAAGTGCACTGGGTATAAATAAATGCATAGAAATCATTTTGCATGTTATGAAAAAAAATGCAATCTTTAAAATAATTCCATTAAGAATTCTTTTTTTTTTTTTTTTTTTTTTTTTGCATCTTAGTCTAAATGACTACCACAAATGTGTATTCAAAGAACACCAGAAATGTAATAAGGGCTACTGTTGCTACTTGCCTAAATGGCTTTAAGCATATCAAATATTTCCTGAAGCTGCCTTGTTAGTCCTAATTTTTTTATACTTTTCTAGTCAAAGAAATGAAAACATGCATATAAAATGTATAAGGATTTTAAGGAAGAAATTTTCTTACAAAAGTGGTATTTATATTTTTTAGGTGGTAAGAGCTTTCTCCATATTTGAGAAACTTGCATAGTTTCAATAAGAGGACTAAGATAGCAAAGATCACTGGCAAACAGACCTTCTAAGACCGACCCATTTTGCTTCATGCACAAATGTATGACCCATTTTTTTAATAAATATGGCAAATACATTAATTAGTTTCCCCTTAAAACTAAGTTACTTGAATTTAGATTTCTATAGCTCTGATTTCAAAGAAACATTTGGAGAAATTTAGATGGCATTTGTAATAGTACAGATTTGCTATACTGAATCACCTCACTTAGTCAAGTGTGATGCATCTTGCTTCTACTGAAAGTATTAATTGCATACTCAGTAGATATGATAACAATTCAACAGCTTCATCTATCTTCTTATTCTCAAAAGAAAATATGTGCTTCTTAAATTAAAGAAGAATGTACTGAATGTTGAATTATAGACTCACCATCATGTATACATTACAAACTCTGGATGAGAAAGATTTAAGATAAAATCTGGAAAATAATCCAAGTCATTACAAGGAAAACAGGGATCTTTCCTTAAAATCTAAGAAAGAGTTAATGAGTAATTTCACACAAGGTCAAAATAATCACACTTTGATCAAAGTACAAAAATATTGTTTCTAAAACATTCCTGATCAAATTCTAATGCATTTCATAAATAATATGCCTCATTTTATAGTATCCTATTGGTTGACATATATTTCTAGTTAATTTTTCAATTTGCAAGTGCATGCTTCTGAACCAAATTATCTTTTTAAAACCTCTTCTGACACTGAAACTAATAGTATATAATAACACTCCTGATCCATCTACAAACCTTGCCAAGTTCACTTCATAAGTAGTAATAAACTCTAGTAAAAATTACATACAGTGATTTTGCTGTGAGGAAAAGATTAAACACGAAGGAATTTATTACTAGAAGGCTCTTTGATGGTAAAACAGAACCCACATAGTATCAAAAAAAAACCAACAAAAAACCCAACAATCTTCTTTCAGAGCCACTGCTGCTATGCATCACCTTCATTATCCATTGCATCCAACAAGACTGAACTTCTTGCTTATATAACAATATCGGGCTTCATTACACAGCACATGCACATGAACTCTTGTCAAAGTTAATATCAATATTTGTTGCTAAAACAGAAACCAATCAGCAAGTTATCAAGGATGAAGACTAAGAACTTTTGTTTAGCCTGAAGAGAGCTCTAATTAAAGTTCTCTAGCTCTAAGTGTTTTACGTTGTTTGCCAGACTCAGACTGGCTGCTGACAACTTGAATCTCCTCTTTAGTCCTGAAAAGAGCTTTTTCTATATTCATTTTGATGTGGAGGCTTTAATCTAGCTGCCACTTCCAACACATTTTATCAGCCTTGAAAAAGGCTTTTTGTTTATTCCAACTGGCAACTCTTTTTCTGACAGCAAGGCTTCAAAGTTGGCAAATGTCAAAGATTCCACATATAACTCTACTTTTCTTGATTTCTAACTTGACTGGTATTAAACAGATAAATTGAGCTCATAGCACAGACAGGTTTTTACTAGCAGTTTTATTGTTTTCACCAGTTTGCTGATTCAAGATCAGTAATCCCTCACATTCAGATTAAGAGTAACCTTGATCTCCAGCTAAAACCACCATAAATATACAGTCTCAAGAATAAACATATATGCAAACATGATTATGATAAAAATTGCAAACTATCGAAATTACATTAATCATCTCAACTTGTCTCCTACTGCCTTGAAGTTCAACTTGGTGTAATTCATTCTTCCAAGAAAATCATTTTTGCTTGCTACCAGTGTAAATGACTCAATGCTCTATGCATTCCCATGTCTCCTCTCACTGACTACCACTTTTAAAGTTTGAGTAGGCAGTAATTATCTCTATAGCTTTTGCTGGCACTGAAACACGGAAGAGCAGAGCTCTGGTGACTCACCTAGAAGCAGTTCCAACTATGAACTTGTTCCTGAGCTGGTCAGATCCTCAACCTTATTACAAGGCAGCATTACATGCAGTGAACCAAAGAATAAGACTTTCATTTAATATTAATTGTTATAGTTCATTAAGTAGGATTCCACACCATTAATTAATTTCTAAATTTATTGAGCATTTGACTACTTAACGTACTTTGTAGACATCTGTTTTGGGCATCATAACCCTTGTTGGCAATTTTCAAACCACATGAGCTTACTAATTAAATTAAGCTTTGTGGTCTGTAAAGAAATAAGGGAACGTTTTATTATAACTTTGTGTTGATGAACACAAAGTGATTGCTTGCTGAAACAAAGATGGTGAAATGTACTGGTTTTTACTTACAGAGTATATACTTCATGCATGTAACAATATACACAGAACAAACTTATCAGACTATGATGTATTTGGCAAAATCTTATAGAAATGTTGAGAACAAATAATGAAATATCTTAAGTGAAGTACCCAAGAGAGGCAAGCATGCTTTTAATTGCCATGCAACTAGCTGCAAATAAAAAAAAGAATCATCATCTGAAGTTTACCACTTATTTACTCATGCAAATGATTTAATACCACATTGGCAAAAATGCGCCGGATATCACCAGTAATATTGCTTTCTTGTGTTTTTATGAATTGATACAGTTTATGGAGGCCAAGATTTAAGCTGTTCCTCAACACTGATTTCTAGATTTGGTGGGGGCATAACAGTCACTTCATATTCCATTAGTGTTTCAGCATATATTCTTATGCTAAAATGTAACCAACTGCTATTTCAATAGATGCTTATTAGAAACTGTAGTAGAGCTATTAGCATTCATACAACAAGATTAAAGATAAAAGTAATGGGACTTGTCCAGAAGATAAATACAGCTGCATTTTTTTTTTTCTTTTGGTGCGAGGAAGTTTAAACATGCATAGTTTTATTTAGGTTAAAAGACACCAGAATAATAATTAAAAAAGCAACATTTTAATACAGAGAGGTATATCTCTTGCCAACTATTATTTAAATCAGTTTTTCCTGTGAATTATTCAACAATGAAATTATTCTAAAGAATAAAACTCAACATAAGCAGAGGAAAAGAGTATTCTTTGACCCTCCCCAAACATATGAATTTCTATGAAGATTACAACTTCGTTAAAATTGCTTCAAGTTTAGTGAATAGGAAGAAGCAAGACAACTTAATAGAAAAAGAATCCATGTCATGCCAACACTCTTCACCACACACCCTGAACTTCAGAGCTGGGACACAATTTTTTTTTTTTTCCTTGAATGAGATCCAAAAAGATTATCACATTGTCTGGCATTGTAGAGCATTAAGTAGCTATCCTATGTAAAGTATAGGAATCTGTATTTCTCAATAGATGTTTTGTTCAGAAGACATAGATTGCAGCAGCTTCAGCGATACTTACAGGACATTTGTTGCAGAAATTTATTTGTAATCATCTCAAATAAAAAGCCAGCATGACACCTATTTTATTAAATATTTTATAAAATATTTTATAAAATTGCTTCTATTATTTTTGTGTTGCTCTTGGGCCTACTAGGGTTTTAAGATTATATGAAAATGTTTCCAAAAACATGAGAAGTGAAGTCCTAAATTATTCTGTAGATGGACAACGACTGAAGAATATATCTATCTACTAAATGGCAAAAACAAACAAACAAGACTAGGAACAGATTAAACGTAAAAAAAAAAAAAAATAACAATCCTAAGAAACTTGTCTTCTTTTAAAAATGTACAGTGACTGCACTCAATGAGTTACTTCACCAAAATACACTGGAATGATCATTCCAACATTACAGATAAGACAAAAGACCAGCCAAGATTCCATACACAGTCTCTGATAAAATTGGGTCTGTTGGTGCAGATGGGTTGCGCTGAAAGAAAGCAGGGTGCCTTGTGCTAGCACCTCTCCTTCAGCATTCTGGATTCATTCTTCCTAGGTGTCACTGAGCAACAAATGTCATTTTACATCAGAAATTTTACAAATTAGTGCAATGAAGCAGCATGTATGTATCTGGAAAATTTTGAGGGCTCTCATTTTGCATGTGTATTGAATGTATCAGAGTATTATGGAATGCTTTTCTCCCAACATAATAATTTATCTCTGAAGACTTCTGCTATATGTTTCTGACAGCAGAGGCAACAGGCTATCAGTACTTCTTAAGTGATCACTAAGTGAGATGGAATTAGATTGGAACTAATGGACTGAAGAATAGGGAAAACAATTTGGCCTTGTTCAAGATGGCAGAGAGCAGTGTTTGAAGAAGTCGAGAACTACATTTTGCAAAAGGCAAGAAGCCAGGTTTTTAAAAATGGAAGCACATATATCAGAAAAACCTCTCATTTGGCACACAGATTTTGGGGGGGAAAAAAAACCAACCACCATTTTCCTTAGAAGTTAGGACAGAAGAAAATAATAGGTTTTCATATAATGACAGATGGCAGGAAAGAGGCCAATTATAAGCAGAGAAGCTAATTGTCAGGCAGATTCTGGGAAGGAAAGTTTTGTTGAAAGACTCCATGTTTGAGAAACAAGTAATAAGGGCTAGAGCTGACTCCACAGTACCAAGCTACAGTCCAACTGAGATCTACTACCAGTGAGATCTAACCTTTTGTGTAAAGTCTATGATTTTATTGTAACTGTTACCAGTTACAGGTATGAGTTTAAAATCTCACAATGAATGTTTGCTCATATACACATCATATATAATGAGCAGAGCTTTAGTCATTCATTCTAAGTGTTGTCCCCTGAACTACACATATGCTTAATGAATAGGACATTTAGGAAGCACTTCAATGGATTTTTAGAAAGATCCATGAAAATTTCATATCCTTGGGCCCCTGAAAAAGTGTCATCATCTCAAGAGTGTTAAATTCTCTACTCCGTTACAAACTTAATCTATGTCGTTTGATAAGAAACACGTAAACCAAATAACTAACCTGACTGAGCTCTGAATTAAGAACTATTACCTCTACTGACTATCTGAATGGCAGTTCTCACATTCAAAACACTGTGATTCTTTCTGTATCACACTGATATTAATTATAGTTAAAAACAATACAGATATCCAATGTAATAATCACATAATAAGCCCAAACATGTTGTTTTTTATCTAATTCTAATCTCTAAGAGACTTTTTTCCAGTTAGATATTCACTTGTGAGAAATTTTATTACTGTGTACCTGAGTATCATAGTGCATTAGGTTCTTCAAATGTTACCATAAGACGCTACACCTCTCAATCAATATTTACCTTTCGAGACAATCAACTTGTGACAGCAAGCTCAGAAAAATAATTGTTTGATGGGTCCATCTTCATTTATTATTGCACTTATTAGTACAAAATGCAGGCAACACTTGTTTCCAGAGCCAGAACAGCAGAAACAGTAAAAACTAACTCACCAATTGAAACAAACATATCCAAGCTGCAGTAGACATATATTTGAAGACCATTAAACAAATGGAGAAAAAAATCCAGTAGCTATAAACATACATTTTGAGGTCAGCAATATACAATATTGTCACAGGCTCCCACATTTATATTAACCTGTTCAATTCCAAAACTCCTAGCCAAAAACTAAAATCAAGAAAAAAATCAGTGGATATATTTCTCTTCAATTGATTGACAGAAGTGGAACAAAGAAGTATGCTCCTGATACTTACTTGATGTGGAAATTTCAAAACCTATGGTATATTAAGATTTAAAACTTTGTTCACATTCCACAGGAGTGCCAGTTTACCATGGTTAAAACATAAATGCAGTTTAGGACCCAAACTGGAGATATGACCCTCTAAACATGCATCAGCTATATATTGCAATAGTTTTGCTCCAGCATTCTTACGCCTTTTCTATAAAATGCAGCACATACATACCATGTACCTTGAGGTAAAACCTGTAAAACTCCTGATGTGAGAACTAAGCATTTTACTCATTAAATGAAGGGATTAAGCATCAATAGACACTTTCAGGTTCTGCTTTATTAAAGCTGAGGATTTGTTTGAACTTGCCTGTATTGCTCACAGACCTTAAAAAGTTTTTAAAAGATTTGCAGTGGTTTAAACCCATTTTAAATTTTTTTGAAGATAGTACACTAGTTTCAAAAACAGTTTCAACGTATACAATGTAGATCAAAAGCTTAGTTTTAATTCTTTCAAAGGACTCTGCTAACAAGAAAGGTAATCTTTACTTGAAATGAACAGTAAGGTTATGAGATAACTGTCTGAAGCAAAAGAGACTATTCACAGTAACTAACAAAAGCTAGTAATGCAAAAGGCCCGGATTTTCCAGGATGCAACACAGGCTGTAACTGTATTGGCAATTCATTCAGCAATACAAGCAGATTGGTTGCTTCAAGTAATTACTGCCCAAGGCTTGTCACACTGTCTCTAAATTCCTTTAACTGTATTAAAAAGTTTTACTAACACCCAACATAAATTTCATCTGCCACTTGGATTACTTGGCACATCACAATCAATTTAAAAAATCATGCAATGATTTGTACCAGATAAGCCCTTTTTAACTTACATTTCTTTACTCAAATAAAGACAAATTCTAAGAAATTAACATAGCTACCTCTGAGAATAAAAAGATTCCTAAAAAATCTGTATCACCAATGAAAATTCAAGGGAACAAAGATTGTTTCTTGTGAGCTTTGTGGACATACAGGTTTTAACGTATACAAAAGTTCCACTGTAGTAAAAATGTTGAGAAAATTAAATTACATGGTAAACATAATAATAGGCATAATGAGTGCTGGAAAGAAATAGTAACCAGAAATTAGAAGTAATAAAACTAGAATTCAATGAAGTGTAGTCTACTAAATAGATGCATTTCAAAAAATTTAAACAGACATAATGCTAGCTGCCTTCTAACATTACCTCACTGCTCAACAGCTATGATACTTAAACAGCAGTATGTACACTGTAGAGATTCAGCTTGATATAAACATTTTAGTTTCACATACACTCACAGGATCAATGTACACTCAGCTACAATGTACTTGCATTCTGTAGTATAAACCACTAAAGAAATACTGCTGAAAATGTTAAAATACAAGTGGCATATCACATTTGCCCTACACACTGCCTCTAAAGATTTTGTGGATGAGACATCAAACAACAAATGCAAGTTCTTTCTTCCTATGGCTTCCACACATCTCTATGCTGTCTCTATATGACAGAGGATATTTAAGAGCGACAGATTTCCTTAATTTTTTTTTTCCATTTTTTTAAACGAATGCAGGCCCTTTTCTGTGTGCTTATGTGAATCAGTGCTTGTTTGTTTGCTTTCCCTCTATAATACTGCCACTCATATTCTGAAACCCCTAAAACTTGCAGCATCTACCATATCTTATGGCAAAGTTATCCACCAGTCATAACTGAAAGTCCATCCAAAAACCTCTCCTAGTGTTCACTTTGCACCTATCATGTCAGATTTGCCTCAGAACACTTCAGCTCAGCAAAGCAGTATAAGCAGTATCAAACTGAAGCAGGCCTCCACCCACAAGACCTTGTCAAGCTGATTGTCACTGGGGTGTCATATATTCCCTTTGGAATATCACAAGGTCCTGCAAAACAGTGCAAACACACAGCTCAGAAGCAATGCACTATAAAATTAAGACATTCTAGAGACAAAGACTGATTCATTTTTAAAAAGTCATTATCAAAAAATACTTATTATAAAGGGAAATTGGTATGTGACAGTCCAGATCTAATGCAAATAAGTAATACAAACTACACTTCTTATTGCTTCACGTTAAGATAATTCAAAAGGGGTTTTAGAAACACTACAGTTAATCTGCTTTCCCATCATGCAACACTTTTTGGTACCTTGGAAGATTTTATTTTATTATTTTTTACAATGACAGGATCACATTAAGAACTCAAGGCTCACATACTGAAGAATCAAAACTAATCATAACATGATCAGTAAAAGTTTTCCAGTGTCTCATGAGATGATAAGATAGCAGCACACTGCCAATCATTACAGTAAGCAGCATACAAGAAAGATGCTGAGGCCCTGGAGCATATCCAGACAAGGACAGTGAAGCTATTAAGGGTCTGGAGCACAAGTCTTATGGGGAGCCACTGAGGAAACTGGGATTGTTCAGTCTGAAGAAGAGGAGGTTCAAGAGACACCTCTCTACAGCTCTATACAACTACCTGAATGAGGTTGTGGCAAGGTGGGGATCGGCCTCTTCTCCCAAGTGACTAGAAATAGGACAAGAGGGAATGGCCTCAAGTTGTGCCAAGGAAGGTTCAAGTTGGATATTAGGAAAAAGTTCTTCTCCACAAGAGTGATCAAGCACTGGAGCAGGCTGCCCAGGATGGGCTCACTGTCCCTGGAAGTGTTCAAGAACTACAGAGATGTGAGATTGAGGGATATAGTTTAGCGAGCAATACTCTTAGTAGGTGGACAATTGAACTTGATGATTTAGAGGTCTTTTCCAACCTTAATGATTCTATTAAACAGTACCTTAGTTTATTTTCAAAACAACAAATAATTTTAAAGTGCTTTTAAGTAAAAGCCACTGACATGTAGAAGTCACTTTAAATCAGAAAGACTTCTCTCAAAAGAGAGAATTCCATGGGGCATATCAAGTTATAAAGGAATGTCTAATTGAAGGAGAAGGGGACAAATGCAACCTACACAGAAAATTCTTGCTTATAAATACCAATGAAATAATACAAAAAGTCATTAAAATAAATCAAAGTAGGAATTAAAAGAGTGTAAAGCCACAAGTGAAAAACCATATTTGATTCACAACACTTTTTTTCTCCTGCATTTAGATGAAGGTACAAAAAAGGTTAGAGCTCTATGCTAAGAAAAGTGAGTGATCCAACCTCTCAGTCTTACAATGAAAGTACTGCTCAGTAATATCTGGATCAGTTATTCTTCAGCTAGCTTTTCAAAATTGATTTCACATCAAGATAATATACACATATGCACTGATTATGTAAGCCTGTACACACAAACACTGCTCCAGTATGCTTGCAAGCATCTGTGAGTGCTACTGGCTAGAACCAAGAACTAGCAATACATTTCCCTACATGTTCTCCCAGCTTCCCAAATTCATCAGCATAAATAAAACTGGGTCTGTATTTTCCAGAAATGTTGAACTTGTATATAGTGAAAACTGAAGATAAAAAGTTTGTCATATTTGTACAAAAATTAGTCTCTCTTCAGGTTCTCATGTCTTCTGCTATACTCTGTCTTTTTAGCACTAGAAAGACTTTGAAAAGAGAATTCCTTGAGGGATGTTTAAAACCATTTGTTACAAATGATTACATAGTTTTTAAAGATTCCTTTGTGTAAAACAGATCATACTTATAGTGAAAGACAGCCTACTATACAAGTATTAAACTGAAGGTTTCTCTCACTTGCAGGATTAATTTGACACATGGTCTTCAAGCATCATCTTTGTGGCTGTCAATTTTTATATTTATTTATTTTATTTATTTATTTTAAGGCAGTACAATTACCAGCACTTTCAAGAAACAGGCATGAACAACACAATTTCCCTATTAAAATCACGAGGCTTCATAATATGTTACAATAAGACTTATATGAATAAATTATCAATAGCCAATTTAGCCATGCATAAACAAAGTCACTATACAAAGACTATCAGAGAACATCCTAATAGGTCTAGAGTTTCCTTGACAGTTAATGTTAATAGGGGAAGGAACACAACAAATTAAATTTGGAAGAAGTCACACAGAGCAAAGCAGGTTTTCTCCAGTGGCAGCCCATATTTTGGAGACTGCATGGTACAGGGCATACAGTGTACTGATGAGACACTTAGATGAAAAACAGGAAGAAAAGATCTTAACAGGTGCACAAAGGACAACAGGTCTGACAGAGAAGCCACGAAAGAGCAATTCTGTTTAACTGGGCATAAAGTATTTAAGATGATAAGAGCTGTGGATACTCAAGACCACTTATCCAAAAACTGCCCTTCAATTCAAAAAACTGAACACTAACAAGCCCTAGTCACTGCTGGTTTTCAAGTATGGTAAGTGGCCTAAAATCTGATAGCTATACAATAAGACACTATTTCTGTCAGCATTCTCGGACTTGCAGCCTCTTAAACCAAATGCGTGAATCAAAATCTTCACAGGTAAAGCTTCATACACTCCTCTCAGAAGCTACAACTACTTCCAAGACCCTTTGGATCACTTTCTCCTTAAAGAATTCTTTGGTCACCAAGCAGCTCTTTCACAAGTCACTTTTTAAAATAAGCAATTCTGGAACTTCAAATCTTAAACTTTGAAATTTCCAGGTCAGCTTTGAACTTTTGCCTCCATGTCACTTCATGCATCTAATATACGTGACATAATCTCAACAAATCATGCAAGTGTAATTTGCTCATTTTTCCTCTCCTTCAAAGAGATACACAAATAAATAAAACTAACACATATTTGAAAATTCTGAGAACCTCATATAAAAGCTATTACCTGACTGCTTCGTAATGAATTCTTAAAATTGAGGTGAGGATAGAAGGCAAAGGAGAAGTACAATAACTGTCTCATGACATCAATATTCATATCATTATACATTACAGATAAAAACACTCCCAAATCCTCACTGGTGTAAATGTATCTTGATGCAAGTATCTCCCTTCAAAGCTCTATTAAGTGGGAAGTAAAACTGTTGAAATCCCTTATTAAAGTAATTGAAAATAATTTTCATCTTTAGAAGTTCAAAAAGTGTCCAGAGCAAGTGAGAACAGATGATACTAAACTCCTGAAAATTACAGCAATTCCTAGGTATGGTAGACTGAAACATTCCACAACGGTATACATGATTGTTCTTGATTGTGTTGCTCACTTAGGTTTTAGAGCTTACTAACTTTACAGTGGATGTCAAAACTTGAAGAAGAGAATGTTGCCTCTCTACTTAAAGTAAAGCAATTTCCATTAAAAGTACCGGGAAGGAGAAGCTTTATTCCTTCTTTCCCAGTTTTAATACCATTACAATAATATTGAAAATCAGTCTTTGTAAATGTTTTGTATAAAAAGCCTGCATCTGGAAGCTGCCCTTACTAAGAAAAATCCATCTGATTTTTCTGAACTTATCTAAGCTTGATTTTATCCCACATGAGCTGTAAAAAAAAAAGCACCACAGACTTAGGATCCCTAAGCCACTAACTCTTCCAAATAACTGCCACATCAAAACTTTATCAACTTATTAATTTTACTTTTTTATATATAAATATATATAGCTTAATTATCTTTCTCTTTCATGTTTTTTAGATTTTAAATTTCCAAGTTTTTCTAGTGTGTCTTCTCTACAGAACAGTGTAAATGACTGCTGCAGGTCAACACAGACATTTCACATTTGAGACTCCATGGCATTTTCCCATGACAGTATTTTAACCTGCACTTACAGTGTATCTTGTACATCTTCATATAGATTTATTTCTGTTTTCATCTTTCCTGTTCCACAAGAGACTTACTGTTTCCTTCTAACAACATCACACAAGCAAACAATGCAATGAAGAAGCCTTTCAGCAATGCATTATCCTAACACTTTAAGCAGTCCCACTCACTATCTAGAGTAAATTAGGTATCTCTCTTCCATTTGCATATACTTTGCTTTAAGTGTTGCCACTCAAGGAAATAGAAAATACTACACTGAAGAAATGATTGTAGCCATCTAGGGATTTTCACAGTACTACTCTTTTCTCAGGATCTTGCTGCATTTTTAACTAAACATATGCTTTAGTGCCAGCAGACCAAGCACCTTTCCAGCAAAAGCAATCTATACTGCCATGCCACTTAAGCGTGAGGAGCACCACTACTATAGAGGCTTGTCATCTTGCCTATTAGCTTGATGTCTTCATTCACAGGCCATCTGCACCACTGAGAGATACACAGGCAGCTAATGTCAATATGAACAAATGCCTCTTCTTTTACAAGAAATGTCAAATATAGGACAGTGCAAAAATGACCCCAGGAATACCAACAGATGTTAGCTACAAGGCTTTAAAAGAAAAAAAAAAATCAATATTTCCTACTGGGACTAATTAAGATGACATGAAGAGTAAAAGTAAGAAAAAAAATTATGTCACATAATCAGAAACTTCATACATACTTTCTAAGCTCATTATTGGCATATTGCCTTGTGTTCTTTGAGAATCTAATAAAAAGTGGTATGGGAATAATACAGTATGAGGAAGATTCTCTTTTGTACAGTTCTGATACAAATTTTACAACGGATTATGCCAAGAAAATTATACATAGTAATCAGCACAGTAAAATTTCAGGTAGAAATAAAGCAGAACAGAATTCACACAGTAAACGTGTATGTTAAAAAACAAATCAAAACAAACAAAAAAACCAACCTGCCAATCTACAGAAAATCCTGAAATGTTACAGTACTTTTTCTTCCGTTCAGCTTTTTCCTGTAACAAGAATAAGCTGATGATCAAGAGCACTTCTACCTATTACATAGTTGAAATTACATAGTTTAATTACATACAAAATTTTAAGTGGTCATCTTTTTGCCCAGATCCACAAGCTGATAATGATCATTACTCCAAATTTGGCCAGGAATACAAGGACAAATTCATCTTTATTGTCTATGTAAAGATGACAGGAAAGAGCAGATGTATTAGAAGTACCCACCTGGATTAAACTGCATGAAACTAGAAATTTTTTTCCACAGCCTCATCTCAACCAGTACTCAAACCTGTGCTTACAGAAAAGTCAAGCAGTGCAGTCTTGCTGATAGTGTACTACACTGTCTCTGCAAGCTTTAATACGATGAAAATGTCAACTCATTTTCAGTTCATATTCTTTTTTGGCAAAGAACAGCCAAGATCTCCTGTGGCAACACAGCAGTGGCAAGACAGATCCAATTGTACCTTTAGGTCTGCTGTCCACGCACACAGACTTTGTCAAAAGTTGTGGCTGTGTATAGTAGAAAGAATTTACAGGTACAGCTATGACAGCTCTATCCAGAAGTCCTCCCACTATAATTCTGTCAGCCCAAAGAACTGTCTTTCTTGCATAGTTTCAGCTAGTTCTTGATGAAATAGGCTTTTCTGAAAAAGCAGAGGTTCACATTAAGGTCACTGTGGGCACAATTACACTTGTGAAGAGTGCTGTTGCACTGCTTCCTCTCATTCCTTGTATTAGTAAATATCTCAGATGAAAACCAGATGTACCCCTGCACCTTCATTAGGCAACATAGTAGCAATTTTCTTTAAGGCTCAAAACAGGTTTGAAGAAAAATTTCACTGTGCAACTGGTATGCACATCATGGATAACTTATTATGTCATATACTGTAGCCACTGGCATATTTTTATGCATTGTTTTTAAAGAGACATAGATTAAATAAAGCTCCATTTTGCATTTCCTTTGGATGATCATGTCAATTTTATTGCAGGTGCTCTTCCACAGGAACATTTCACTGATCTTGAAATCATATGTCTCAATTACAGCTATTTCACAAGATGCTTACGCAGTACAAGTACATGTTCTACTTGACAGGGAAACAGATATGTGCTTGCAAACTCTATCAAAAACCACATTAAGATTTCATTATTTTTACTGATAAGAACAGAAATTCACCTAGGTACATTATGAAGCAAATACACAACCTAATAATCATTGGGGTAATTCTAAACTATCACATCCGTTTTTAAGAAAGGTAGAAAGAATGACCCAGGAAACTACCAATCTGTCAGCCTCACCACTGTGCTGGTGAAGATTATGGAGCAGATCCTACTGCAAGCTATGCTAAGGCATATTGAAGACAAGGAAGTTATATCAAACAACCAGCATGTCTTCACTGAGGGCAAGTCTTGCCTGACCAACCTAGTGGCCTTCTATGAGGGTATAACTGCATGAGTGGACAAGAAAAGAGCCACTGTTATCATGTATCTGGACTTTAGTAAAGCTTTTGACACAGTTCCTCAAAATATTCTTCTCTCCAAATCAGAAAAATATGAATTTGTTGGGTGGACCATTCAATGGACATGGAACTAGTTGTGAGATTGTACCTGGAGAGTGGCCAAAGGCTCAATGTTTGGATGGAGATTGGTGACAAGTGGTGTACCCCAGGGGTCAGTACTGGGACCAGTGCTCTTTAATATCTTCATCAATGACAGCCTCAGCAAGTTTGCAGATGACACCAGCTGTGGGGTGCAGTCAACACAGCTGAGGAATGCAATGTTATTCAAAGAGATCTAGACAGCCTTGAGGAGTGAGCCCATGACATCTTCATGAGGTTCAGCAAAGCCAAGTGCAAGGTCTTGCACCTGAGTCACTGAAACTCCCACTATCAATACAAGCTGGGGTACAGAAGGATTGAGCATAGCTATGCCAAAGAGGACATAGGATACTGTTGGATGGCAAGTTGGACGTGAGCCAGTAGCGCGCTCTTGCAACCCAGAAAGCCAATCACATCCTGGGCTGCATCAAAAGAAGCATGATCAGCAAGTTGAGGAAGAAAATCCTGCCCTTCTACTCTGTGCTGTTGAGGCTTCACCTGGAGTACTGCATCCAGATATGGAATACTACATACAGGAGAAACATGGACCTGTTGGAGCATGTCCAGAGAAGGGCCACAAAAATGATCCAAGGGATAGAACACTTCCCTGTGAGTGTTAAGAGAGCAGGGGCTGTTCAACCAAAAAAAAAGGCGGCTCTGGGTAGACCTGATAGTGGCCTTTAAGTATCTTAAGAGAATATAAGAAAGAATATATAAGAAATATATATAATAATATATATATATAATATATATATAAGAATATATAAGAAATGCTCTTTAGCAGGTTCTATTGTGATGGGATAAGAGAAAATGTTCCAAACTAAAAAAAGGAGATTTAGATGGGATATAAGGAAAAAGGTATTTTTTATATGAGTGTAAAGCACTGGAATATGTTGTCCAGAGCGGTGGTGGATGCCTCATTCTTGCAGACATTCAAGTTCAGGCTGGAAAGGGTCTTGAGCAATCTGATCAAGCTGTATGTATTCATGTTCATTGCAGGGGAGTTGGACTAGATGGCCTTTAAGGGTCCCTTCCAACTCAAAAGATTCTATGATTCTAAATTCAACTCAGGTACTTCAGGCACCAGACTATACGAGACAAATAGCATAATTTGCTAGTGCAGTCACATTGAAAAACTGATTTCAAACCTCATAGAAGGACTTGGGTAACTTCAGAATATCCCACTGGACACTGATTTTCTGCATCTGGTTTAGCAAATTACCCTTAAAATTAACACACTCTTGTTTAGCCTCTCTTAGGTATAAAACTATATGCTTTTTAATTGCTCATACAGCTTTCATTTTCCCCCTGGGTTGCACAGAGGGTTAAAAAGTCAGTCTTGTTTCCTCCTGCATTTGACAAGCAATTCATATCCAGGCTCACATTCTGATTTACAGAACAACATACAGGAAAGGATATACAGTGACAAGAGTTTGAAAAAAAACTACAACTATAGTAAAGTTTGAAACAAACAATAGCTAGGCAAACTATTTACAAGATAAGTTATCACAATTTATCATCTTTTTTATGGGAACATAGTAAGAGATGTTGCTTGAAATAGCTATTAAAATCTTTATTCTACTACAGATTTCTGAGTTTGTGGATTTTTCAGCAAAAATAGAAAATAGAAATCAAATAGTCCTGGACTTCAAGCTCTGGAGGGATTTTGGTCCAGTACTTGTGTAACTTTTAGAGCTTATTTTCTTATCCATTTTCTATTTGCCACTTTGTGACTGTGCACATAGAAGAGTTTTACCATCTCTGGTCACTGGTTCACTGAAGTGTGTCTGTTTCCTTTATTAATTCTATACTGCAAAAACCACCCTGAAAAATGACCTTTTGCTTAGCCAATAATGACTCAGAAAGTGTAAATTATGGCATATGGCAGCTGATTTGCTCAGGGAAGCATGGCATTTACCATACCTAAGCCTGGCTCTGACAGTTCAAACGGTGGCAAAAAGCAGAAAATCCTAGAGCCACAGGAATTAGAGCCCTTATTCAGAATGGCTCCTCTTGAAGTGGTGAAAGCACAGACTAAAGTTGATGGATTGAATGTAAAAGCCTAATATTGGCTCGCAATAAATTAGCTTGTGGATGCTATGTCTGATTCGTGAACTGCACATTTCTATCTCTAAAATGGAAATAAACCATTGTTCTCTAAGGTAAGAATGAGAAAAAAACACTTATAATGTAAGAGAAAATTGACATGAAACATTAAACTGAGGAAGTTACTCTGCATATGCTATAACAAGCAAAAGAAACAAAGATTACAAATGGCTAAAAATAGTACAAAACATCAACAGCAGTCATATAACAGAAATAAAACTTGAACAGAAGAAAACTCTTCATTTGGGAAAAAAAGATCCTATTTTCCGCTTTCAGTTTTTGGTTTTCTTTCAAATATTAACTTCATGCTGATAGAATTTCCTAAGGATGCCAGTATTAACATCTCTCCCTTTGCCTCTACAGCACAACAAAGATATATTATACCATTTGTATGATAACATGAAAAGCTGTGTTTCTTTGAAAGATGACATTATTAACAATCTCCTTTGTTAATCCTGTGTTGTGTGATAATGCAAGGTAGAGCACATCAAGATACTTGAGCTGGGATTTTAACCTATGACCTATGAGGTGAAAGTACTCTGGAAGATATAAAATATCTTACTAGATCACCACCACCTAATAAAAAGGAATGAGGATTTTTTATAAACTATTTTAACTTCCAAGATTGTCTTGCCCTAAATGGAGCAGTATTGATGAGAACGAGATAGATTATATATACTAGCACAGGAAAATGCTATACTAAAGCATCAACTCTATCAAGTCTTATCTGTACTGAAGCAAAGAATCTTCCTTTCATGCCATAAAACACAGTGTGTGGTATTTTATCTAGTCTATACACACACGCGCTAGATCTACAGTCTCCTGTAGCATATCAGAAAGCATAAACCGCTGGCGATAACTTGTATGATGTGTGGTGCATTTTACCAACCCACCTTGGCAATGCTATAATTCTTCAATAACGATGGAACATCTGCAGTTTTTTGATACTTACTATGTTTCATTCCCATGATGCTCTTGGTGTCTGTTCAGAGTACAGAAAGGTCAACCAGCCCATCTGGAATCCTCCCCATTCATCCATTCTTGCGTGCTGCTGCTCTTGCAAAAGAAGCTTCTACAGAATTTGTCACTTCCACCTGTTCTGACAGGTTCTCCCTGCCTGACCTGGAGATAGCCCTTGGGGACATTAATCATATAACAGTCTGAGCTGTGAAAGAAACAAGGCTTGGCTGGATACTGTTACAGTCTCTGTCACCTACTAATCATGTCTTGTGACACAGAGGGACTTAATCAGATGGTCAGGTTTCTCATTAATCATTGTGGCCTCACAATGAAACTCTTCTCAGGGAGATTAAAGTTTAGATGAACTTCACCCCTGTTCCTGTCCAACTGCCTAAATTTAGCTCAACTCCCTAGTACTGTAATTTAAGCTCTAGCTCCTATTTCCTTATCAAAAGGTTGATTTTAAGCTTCTTACTGTGAGTGAGCACATGAACCTTTCAAATGAGGGGGCAAAAAAAAAAAAAAAAAACAAACTCCAAAATCCAGCACATAAGGACACATCAGTAGACAAATAAAGAAATACAATTACAGATACAAATAATAACAAAAAATCCCAGGGAGCACATACAAATGAAGATTTATAAAGATAACTGCTTCTATATTAACATTCAAGAAGCATTTATTTTTACTTAATGTCAAATGAAACTAAAGTAGACTGAAAACAAAACCTATAGTAAGACTTTTTACAGTAAACTTTAGTTCTTATTTGATAACCAATCCTAAATTTTTCAATACAACTCACCACAATTTATTTCAGAGTATTTAGAGCAATTAAAGGCCATAATCAAGTGATTCTACAACTAGAAAGTTATTTCATTATGTACTTCAATCTTGATTTTATTTCTAGTTTTCTAAGTTTAACAGGCTAACAAGCTTCAACATAGATTCTGCTCTTGGCAAGTTGGCTTTGCACTTCCTCCCTGTGTTTACTTTCCTTGCACCATACAATTACAGGAAACACATATAATTTTGCCTTCTAAGTCGTGAAGTACACATACTTCATCAACATTTAAATAATCTCTCGTCTTGACTGGACTGGGGTGCAGCTGGAGAAGACAGGCAGGATGGGAAAAGGAAGCTATAGCCGCCAGATTAACACAGTCTCCTACCTGCCTGAACTTGACCTGACAGTTTATCGCAACCATGTCAGCAAAGCAACACTCAGTTCAAGTCACTTCAAGGCTTGTGCATACCAGGTTCCCCAACAATACACCTCATCTGAAAGCTACCACAAAAGACCTACAATGCTGTCTGACTTAACTTCACAATGCCAAGCTGAGGTCTGGGATTTTTTGTTGTGTTTGTTTCTATTCAGTGATCCTCCATTGCTAGCCTAGAAATGACAGTAGGTGGAAACGCTATCTTTCATTACACAAAGTATAAATAGTGTAATCTATCAGCACTGTCAATCAAGATGATTGATTACAGGCTGTCATAGAGAAGAGTGACATATTAGAAAAGTTTTGTTAACAATGCCTATTGCTAGTCAGCCTGCCACAGAAGCTGGTGATTAATGTGTTGTCAGCCTGTAATCCCACACCCCTGGCTAATGAGGCAGGAATTTATCATCTTTACAGAGTGGCAGATGTCAGAAGGAAAGGAATCCAAGTGCTGGAAACAATATACTTTTTCTTACCACGCCTGACAAGTCTGACAGGCCTAAAAAACCACAAAGAAGCTTTGTGTAAGCACAAACTTAAAACGAGGAACTTTCATTTGGCATCTTTGCTTTAAATAGTGCTGCAAATCAGCCTCTATCCCTTAAAAAAGACACAATAAAAAGCTCTATGAACTCTGAACCCCATCCTTGACAACTAGGAAATCTCAGGAAAGGTTTCCATGGCAGACATACAGACAGCTCGCTTTAGAAGAGAAGCGGCAAGTAACTTTTAACTTTACCTGTGAACTTGTGAACTACCACAGGACAAAAATTCTTCTGACTGGAATGCAGAATGCACCCAACTTCAATACGTTATCAACAAAGGCCTTTGGGAACATCTCTCTAGAAAGTCTGTGCCAGTTTTTCATTACTGTTCATGCTGGTAGGACTGTAAAAATTATGGAAGCTATTGTTTGAAACAAAATGTGACACAAGCATCTTCACTGTGGGGCAGCTCTAGTATTTTGTACTGAAAATAGTTTTATATCTGACTACAATATGCTCAGATTTGATAACTCATCCTTCAGAGTATTGGAAAAATACTTGAAAGACTGTCTTTGAGTATTTGAAGGATACACAGACATGCTGTGCCTTCGATATATCAGTGTTACAGGAAATACTCAATAGAACACTGGTTATCTGCTTAACTCTGCTATCCAAAATTACAGTGTTCAAAATTCAGGTTTAAGGCAATGATTTCTCTTTGCCTTCAAGACAACTCTTTAAGGAATGCTCATTTTTGTCCTCACTGCAGTAAACATCATCATTAAGTAAGGGAAATATAAGGGAAAATTTTCTGTTTAGTTAAATAAACAAAGAATCAGTAAATCTCAGGCAGCTTATACCACTACTGGCTGCCACTGTCAAAAATCAACAGCTTTTCAATTAGATGTATTAAGAGGCTAAATCTTCTGATTCTGAAATTTCCAATATGCTGCAAAAGGACTGTATTTTACAAAAGATTACGTACAGCTTAGGCTTCTGTCAGTTAGTAAGGAAAGGGGGTAAATCATCTGTTTAAGTTTTGACTAATATAATCCTTTTTCAAACACAGATACCTCCACTAATGCAGAAAAATGCAACACCAAAAATTATAGAGAGACAGCAATCGGGCAATAAAAACACTGCTTTCTGTCAATAGAACCCTCAGGCTAACGACACAGCAAAACACTGAGAAATTTAATATCCAAAAGGCAACATTGAGGAGTTAAGACTAATTTAAGCTCTATGAGAACCTGGAACATTCCACACTTGTCAGTGTACAAAGGGTTTACTGGCCTATAATCTGCACAGGAGACCAAATGAAAACAAATAGTGATGCTATGAAAACCAGACATTTCCTTGCTAACACCGGGAATCGGCAACAACTTCTGACCTCCACGAAAGGCAAAATGCCTCCAGTAGCTACACCAGCACCAACAGTAGGGCAGCATTTTCTCCTTCTTTTAAACCAAAGCTTTCTCCAGAGAATCTACAGACAAGTGGTAGTTGCAACTGCAAAACAAGTACATTTGCATGTAATTTGACCTATAAATGAGGACAGAAAAACTGACTTTGAACCCTTTCAGTTTTCCATGCTTCAGTACATACCAGTTAGCTATTTCAACTCCTGATAAACTGAAACAGCCATATACATTTTAGCCCTCTTTGAAAAAGGAAAGTAGAAGGTAGGCCCCATGTCACAGCTGAACACAGGTTCACGGGCAAATTACTCATTAACTAATAATGGGGTTGTGATGGTGAGTTTTAACATTGCTTTGGGGGAGAGTTAAGTCAATGTGAATTTACAATCTTTTTTCTGCTTTGAAAAATCTTGATAAATTCAGTGCAAACATTTTAGCTAGTGTTAGTATAAGACAGTGCAGATGCTTCAGATATCTCCCAGCTGGTGAAGCTCTGCTTTCTTCCCAAGATCAGTAACAACAAACTTCATCTGATTTTTCTCCGTGCAGCCCATTCCTTTCCTAGTTAATGGCAAAATATATCTCATGAATCTGCATAATTCAAAATGCAATTAAACATTCCAGTTCTAGCTGGAAAGCCTATTTCTCCTAGGCATTAGATTAGACTCATTACCTTGGTATGTACTGACCTTTAAGCCCCTTGGCAGACTCCTGTCGAACTGTGGCAGTGCAGAGACTTCTTTGGAAAGAACCTGTTGTTCTTTGCCCACAGTTTTGGATTCTACTGTTCCAAATCAGGCTGACACAGAGAATTCTTCCTTAATTCCACAATAATCATAAGTATCTCAGTATCTCATCTCAGTTTATCTTGAAATTCAGATGAGGAATTGAGGATAAGTTAGCTTCTGAAGACACCAACAGAACCTAGTTACATGCCCAAATAACATCCTGGATTAGGGCAAGAATATTCAGTACTTCATGGGATTCTACAAAAGCCTCTAATTGTCAGAAATTAAGGTTACAAAATTTATTCACACTTTATAGTACTCATTAGATTTGTATTTATTTTTTTCTGGGAGGTCTACATGCAAATACTAATTCCAGGTTTTGTGATTCTCCTGGAGACAATATATTAAATGCTAAATTTTGAGGAAAGAAATCACTACATCTGTCTGTACAGCTCCTAATAGCACACAGAAGTCTGGGGAAGGGCAGTAATATTGGTATCTACAGAAGTAGTGCTTACTGATGCTACAGCTGTATCAATCCTTTTTTGTGATATGCCTTTTTAAAAGTAACATTGTTTTTGTGCCTGGGAGATCATTTCTTTCCACTCTTTCAACTGTCACGTGCAGAAAATAATTCTTTAATAAGTTTGTTCTTATCTCACATATTCTAACCCTTATGTCCAGGCAACTTGAATCAATGAAATATAATGTATCTGCGTTCCAGCATCTTAGCAGTGTCTCTAGAACATTGACCAGTTTGACCAGTAAAATAAATGAAAGGTTATTTATAAACTGGCTTTCCAGAGATTTGACAATTTTTTGATCCATCTCCACACAATTACAGTTGAGTTCTTTTTTGTGTTAAGTTATACAAACTTTTTGAAAGTGGGAGCATAATGACTTTTTCTGAATTTGTGTTGTTATTTTAGTTAAATGTTGTTTACATTAAACAAATCCAATTTACCAAACTTTGACATGTTTGCACAACTGCATATAATTTGTATTGGAAACATGACTTTTAAATGAACCTTCTGCAGCGAAGCTCTCTAGTCTGTAGCCTGCAGTTCTAGATTCTTACACTTCACCAAAAAGCTTGTTGCTGGTGTAAATCAAATTCTCTATGAGGTTTTCAATAAAGCAAATAATGACTGTAATTTCAAATTGTTCATTAATACCTTCAAACAGGCTACATCTATCAAGTACTGATTTGACTTTCTTGTCAGGTGCAGCACTTTGTCAAGAAAATAACAATCTCCAAATTAAGATTAGGAAAAGTAATTCCTTTATGCTGCTATTCTGCTCTTAAGTTTATTTTAGTAGGTTCAATAAATGACATTTAAATTAAGATTTCATCATTCTAAAGCATCAAAGATTGAATGCAAAATAACCCTTAATAAATCCATGCTGTCTCCTATAAGATGATATGATGGCACACTGCAGTAATATCTGAACCATCAAATGTACTGATTTTTTTTTTCCTTTTAAAAGACTACATCTTTCTAGTAGACATGACGCCACACTTATATGAGGTTTCAGCAAATTACATACCACGCATTCCCGTGCATTCACTAGTTCTGTTGGAATAACTTTGGGCACCAACACATCACATGCCCAAGGTATTGGGAACAAGAACTTCATGTCTAAAAAAGCTTAAGTTCTCAGCCTAAAAAGCTTAGGTTCTCAAAGGACTGTACGGTCCATCCTTGTTGGGAATAAAAGTGGAAATAAATGAACCTCTGGATCATCTAGAACAATACAAGCCAAACAGTTTTTAAGAGTCAACATTGATTTATTTAACCATAGCCATGAAAGCACTCCTACTAAAAATCAGTACTTTTCCAGCTTTATATAGCGTTTTTCAAACTATTTGCTCCACTTGCAATCTTGGTAGAGGATAACATTAATCATGATTATCACTCCACAGGTAGGAGAATAGGCTGATTTGTTAAGACCTACATTCTTGCAGATATTGAGACAAGGGCCAGTCAATATTTTTAATAACTTCTCAGGCAGATAGAAACAACTCTCACTGACTTGAGTGGTTATTCAGAAACCAGAGCTATCAAGATACTTCTGATAATCTGCCTCAAGCCCCTGTGAATACAGTCCTGGCCACCGTAATGAAAGGCCATTGCATTAGAAGCAAGATTTTTATTTCACTGTCACTGAACTTTGTGCTTTTCTCTTCAGTACACAGTGTGAGCTGTGAGAAAGTACACTCCTGATTGATTTACAAGTTTAAGCTATTCCATGCTTCCAACAATATATCAACAGCTCTGTATATTCTGATGTTCCAAAACTTGATATGAACTTAGAAGTCACATTCAGTTTTGAGACCTACCTGACTTTTTGGGGAGAGCATAAGGCATTATGAATCTGAGGGGGAACTTCAATCATGGGTTGTTTTTTTTTTCTTTTTTTTTTTTTCCCCATTTCCTCCAAATTTTACCAAAAGCCTTTTAAACTATGGCTTTTTTCAAAATTTGGGCTCTCATTAACTATATGTTTCTATATAACAAAAACTGATCCTTTCCCATATTTGTATGTTTTTGTAGTTGCATTCCATGTCACTTTCCTCTGTATTACTGAAAAGTAAATTCAGATGCAGTTAATTCAGGTTTACAGGCAGAACATCAAAATGCAGAAAAGTGACTTTAATTGTATCCAGTAAATTTTGCAGCAGGACTGCAAAGCACTAGGAAGAAAGAGCAGTTACTCACTGAGCAGTTTCTCATAAAGTGAATACTTAATCCTAGCCTTTTAATTGCATGTAGAAGTAATCTTATCCCAAGAAATAGTCACATCCCCTCTTTTCTGAAACAAGAGTGCTGTTTGAAATGCCAAAGTCCAGTCTGTAAGCAGTTAAAAAAAGTAAATGCAAGCTAAGTCTCCTAAAACTTGAATTCCAAATTTAGCAATAGATCAGCATACTACCGTCATGGTTACACCAACAGAAGAAGCTCAGCAGCTCAGCTTACACCTCTCTTCTAAACAGTTTTGTGTGGCTATTTCCTCAGTACCCAGTGGAGTTGCCATTCTAAAACAAAGGAAGCCCTGTGGAGCTATGCACAAGTTCCCAATTAGAAATTCCACTGTCTTTGCAAAATGCAATGAAAAAAAATGATTTCCTGAAAATGATATTTTTCTATAAAACTGTTTTTCAGTTTAGGATAGAAAAAGATCAGTTTCAAAATTCATTAGTCATACTATTATATGATAATGCATAACAATTTCAGCAATACAGAAATACATTTTATATACGTATAAATTTTAGTGGCAAACTTACTTTCCAAAGAGCTTTTCTCTTTGTCCATTTTGTACACAGCCTCCTTAGAATCTTACTGTAACAAAACAGTTCTAAAGTCTACATTTTTAGATCAGAAACAAGGGAGCATGCATTCAAGTAATGCAAGTCAGACACATATCTTTTCATCTCAGCTTGTTAAGAGTAACAGGCCTGGACATAAAGAACCCTTGGAAAAGAAGCCTTTAAGAGAAAGTCCAAGAGGGAATGTTCTTCAAATACTGCAGTCAAAGGGGATAATAAACATAGCACTTATTTTATGTGGCTGAATTCCAACTGAAGAAATATGTGAAATAAATACAGATTATACTAAACACACCTTTCTGAAAAAATGAATGGAACGCACAAGAAATGTGGCAGAGATCACAAAAAAATAATTCCAACAATGAATTCATTAAGACCAAGTAATCTAATTGCTTTTTGAGAACACTTAGATTTGTTCCACGAATTTGGGAAAGAAAAAAAACCAACAATCAAAAGAACAGGAAGACACATTTTTGTTGCTTTGATTTTTTAGTTTTGATCTCTTTCTTAGATCCACATCACAGGAACTAAATGCTTTTCTATTAAGATATGACCAAGTCAGAATTAACTTAGACTTAATTCTATGTCTCTGAGGTCTTCATTTTACAAATAATTCCTTTATAGTACTGTGCTTTTCTAAGAACTGCCTTATATTAGCTGCATCGAAGAAGTAGCTATTAATAAGCAAATTGCTAAGGGTTAAAAAGAAAAAAAAAACACAAAAAAACAGGAAAAATAGCTTACTAGTTTTGTTGTTGTTTTTTTTTCCTTTTTACTTGGGAGATTGTGCAAGGTACTTTTTCCTGTATTTTATACTTTCCACTGTTCTGATCACAGACTGTGCCACTTTCTGCATACCTCTATATCGTAAAACTCCATGATATATCAACCCCCACACCACTTCAAGCTGTCTGAACCTGGGACTTTTGGTGTTACTGCCAAGTAGTAAGACTTAACCATGGCGGCTGAGAAAGATCTAGCTGTTTCTGCTTAGATGAAACCAGAACCTGTCTGCAAGCATACTCTTCCTGTGCTACATTTATGGGAAGATGAAACTAAAGGTACAAGCTTTAGATTAAGATGCGGCTCTTCCCAGTAGAAAACTCACTGTGCTTATGCAATTGGCCTCTGAACTCACGTACAAAAGAGCAATGCTTTTCCTGCACCCTAAATAGTCACTGGAATGTTGATTCTGCTCTTTTTTACCAGGACTTATAAAGCGATTTAACTGAGGACAAAGTATAGCACAAGAGGCATGGGTGCAGAGAGAAACCATTTTCAAGGAAAAGCACAGAGGCTAAACTTACATGGCCAAAATTTAAAATCAAAGCCCAAATTAAGCCCAAATAAAAAATATAGTGTAAGCATAGCAAGAACTTCACTGCTGCAGATATAGTAGGTTGAGGTATCGTGATTCTGCCTTACAGCTGATTCTCAAGATAAAGATCTTGCACACCAGAAAGGTGGTGTGCAAAACATAAAAACCAGATCTGAATAGCTAAGTGCATTTCAGGTCTTCTCTCACGGATTCACAGTTGTAGGAATTCTCAGTAACCATTGCACATTTCCAATAATGCTAATGCATTAGTTGAATGAAAGTAGAAATACAAAATAAATTGTGTATGTACATAGAAATTATCAAGCTTTCCAGAAGTAGCAGTCTCAAATGTACCAAAAAAAAAAAAAAAAAAAAAAAAATTCCCACAGAAGTTGAGACTTCCACTTGAAGCAGATATTCAGTAATACTTGTCTTGCCTTTTCAGTCAGAGGTTATTTTGTTATTTTTTGAAGAGGGAATAACATATATTAAAAATACAAAAATTTGAAAAAAAAAAAAAAAAAAAGGAAAGAAATTATACTTTACAAAGCACATCTCTCTCTCTACTATATACCTATACTTAAAAGTTTTAAATCTCCAACAAGCTTCAGAGATTTAATTAATAAAGTAACTATGTTACTTTATTACTATATGCAAAAATTATGTCTGATAAGGTAAGTGTGTAAAAGGGAAAATTTTCTTATACTTTTTTTATTTCTCATCCTACACACTTCATAGATCACGGAACTTGTCAGCTACGTCGAGAGAAAGTTTCAGGCTGTTCTTACTTGGGAATCTCTAAAGATGTCTGTAGGCATTTCAACAATAACATAACGCTCTGGCTCACTGAAATGGGAGGAAGAAGCTCAAAAGTATACTGTGTTTTGTCACAGAAGCGTGGCTGCTATTTCAAGGTAGAAACATTAACTGTAGTCCACATTTCAATCTGGAACACATCAAAGCTCAAAAAATCAAATTACGTGAAAATTACCATTTATTGGAAAAATGTAGAAATTTGATGGTATTCATAGCATTCAAGTTTGTTGAATGGATTAAATGCAAGATCATTTAATAGGCACAATAGATGCCGACCTTTCCACTACTTAGTAAAATCTACTTTATTTGAATAAAAGTTTGAAAAGCTCACAGTTATCCACAAAAATAATTCACTGGAAGCTGATCTACCAGGAAACTAAACTGGGAATGGAATTCAGCTCCCTCTGAACATTATGAGGACAGAGCACAGAAAGATTCCTGAGATAAAAGATAACTTAAAAGTAATGGAAGTTGAACCATTGTGAAATTATGACCTTTTCTGCAGTATATATGGAACTAGGATTCATTAATGAAATTGTGAAACTCTGTTTTCTTTTCACTGCATTCAAAAGACAGATATTATGTCCCCTCTTTGCCTGAGAAAAGAGGAAAAAATGCCTATCAGTGTGTAGATATTAACTAATGCTTCACTCTTCATGTTGTTTAGCATGAAGTTAATGCAAAATACATATTAGTGTTCTATCTGTGGTTAGAAAGATGCACTTACAATTTAACTTCTCATATGTGTGTATTTATAATTTATGTTATGTTTCTTTTCTTATGCTCTTAACTATGAGCTACCTATTTTATTAAACTGATGAAAGTCTGGGAAGGTAAGCAGTGGTTTTTGTTTTTTTTTTTTTTTTACTTACAGAATGACTTTTTTTTTTAAATTGTGATGAAGTGGGAAGCTCATACAAATCTTCTGATTAAAAAAGACAACAAAACTTCTGCATCGTCCTAAAAGTTACATTTTAATTTCTACTTGCCTATAAACTTTGAGAAACAGTATAATGATACTGGTTTTCTTCTCAATACAAGCATATTTTAATTATATTCCTTAGTTTATATTTTTAATTAATAAGTACCTGTGTTTGCACATATTCTTTGTCAGATTTTACATTATTTTTGAGCTACTTTTTTCCACTATATGTGCATGCTTTTGTGGTTTATAACAGTTAATTCTTCCAGCAATCCTAAAATCACAGGAGTTTTCTATGTAGCTGTCTCTGTCCAAATAAATCAGTAAGTCTTTTGTATTTATTTCTCAGTAATGTCTTGGGCAGAGGTTCCAGGAAAAGAAGAAAAAAAAAAAAGAAAAAAAAAAAAAGGTGTTTCAGCTCAAAATTATTTCTTATTGTCAAATTTAAAGCTTTCAAACCAGGGACATAACCGAAATCCCAACAAGCCTAACTACAAGTTTGTTAAATTAGGTATGAAACTTTCCATAGGTTGGGGCAACATGTCCCTCTAATAATACTAATATCCAACTACCTGCCAAGACCTGACCTCTGAGAGTAATTCCTAGGTTGAATAATAGTAGGCTATTTTCTACAGCCAATTGCTACACTGCAATCTGATCTTAATTAGGAAAATAAATTTAATTATTTCTCTCCCAAGATGGAATTCAGACTACTCACATATCCAGCAATACGAAAGCAGAATATTAATTCTAGAAGTTGAATTCAATAGAACCTCCACATGTTGTCAGTGACCCATTACAGCTTACTAAGATCATCACCAGATAAGACACTGCCTGTAATAAGCACATCGAGTTTTACTGAGGTGATTTATACACCTTCAGGGGAATGATTTTTTAGTAGAATTATCCTAGAATCTGTCTTCAGATGAACAATAGCTCTTCAAATCAGAACCACCATCACCAGATATCCTGCTCGCTTCACAAAAACACAAAAGTAATGCCGTCTACTTTATTATGTTTGCCCAAGATATCAGAGGTGGTTGTTGGTGGAATGGCAGTAGAACTTGAGTCTTCCCACAATTATTCTATTACATTTTGTTGCTGTGCAATAGACGGCAGCAGAGGGGCGCTGTGACAGAATGGAAGCTGATATGGAAGTGAGTATAAAGCAAATATGTGTCACTGAATCCCTCCACGCAGAAAAAAAAAATGGCACCCATTGACATTCATTGATATTTACTGAACACTTATGGAGACCAAACAATAGATATGAGAACAGTGAGGCGGTGGGTAGTGCATTTTAGCAGTACTGACAGCGACGTAAAAGACAAGCCAGGTTCCAGACAGCCACGGACAGCAGTCACAGCGTGAAAAAAAGAGCATCCTGAAGAGCTCATCTGCACAAATCAACTAGTTGTGATGATTGTATTGAAAAATACTGTTTCGTAGCAGAGAATTTGCTCTATCAAATAGTGTTATCGTTCTTTTTGTATCTGATGTCATTTCCATGGAAATAGATAGGAGGTATTACTTTTAGAATGATATACATATTATTCAACTATTTAGTCTGTGATAGCATTAATATTTTTAAATGAACTGCTCAAAATATTCTTCATGAAATGTAAAGAAAATGAAGAACGTACGCCTAAAGAGCATATGTCAGTAAAAATGATAATGATAGTACATTTTGTGTAATACCAAAATGTTTGTTTCATTTGGCATTCTACAGTTGTCACCCATAACCTAACCACTCTGAAAAGATTAACTCATTCTGTTGTTTGAATGCAACTACACTATTAGGAACTTTACTGTGACAGAAAAAATATTGAAAAATATACTCTTACAGAGTCACACGACAATAAGGTGAATTCAAGAAACCTTCAATATTTAAGGCAAACATAGACTTTGGGACATATCTTTAAGCAGTGTACATTTAAACAATTACTATTTCTCAGCAAACTGTTTTTGTCTTTGATTAATGTTCTTTTTTCTTTTTTTTTTTGACACACCTATCCTATAGGCTACTGAAAACATACACACTCAATAAAGTTCTTATGCAAGTGCTCTAAAAGCAGCATCATTTAACTAAAGGATACCAAGTCCAAAATCTAACAATAGTTCAAGCTGTTAAGTATGATTAATTATTTCATCACCTTACACAGAAGTAAAAATAAGCTGAAATTACTGGCTTAGCAAAACCAGATGGATTTCCTGGAAGCACAAAGAATTTGTTCTACTTCAACAAAGCAATCATAGGAAATGTAAAAAAATGAAAATGAGGGTAGTTCTTTGAAAAAAAAGGTGAATTTGTGGGAGAAGTTTACTGAAGAAATACTAAGAAAAAGTGGCAGATTTAAAGGATAAGAAAGAAACATTAAAGTAATAAGAGGACTGAAGGCTTGCCAATGTGACTCACACCTACAGGGATCACAAGAAGGATCCAGGGAACTGCAGACTCATCAACCTGACCACGGTGCCAGGGAAGGTTACAGAACAGGTCAACTTGAGGGAGATCACACAGCATGTATGAGACAGTTAGGGGCTCAGGTCCATTCAGCATGGGTTCGTGAAAGGCAGGTCCTGCCTGACCAACCTCATCTCCTTCTATGACCAGGTAACTCACCTAGTAGATGAATGAAAGGCAATTGATGCAGTCTACCTAAACTTCAGCAAAGCCTTGGACACTGCCTCCCCCAGTATTCTCCTGGGCAAGCTGACAGCCTGCAACTTGGACAGATACATTCTTTGCTGGGTAAAGAATTGGCTGGAGGTTTGGGCCCAGAGAATGGTAGACAAAGGAGATAAATAGAGCTGGTAACTGGCCACAGGAGGAGTTCCCCAGGGGTCAGCACTGGGGCCTGTCCTGTTCAATATCTTTCTTGATGACTTTTGTTTCTGAAGAGTATATTTTTTAAGACGTCCAGCAGAAAATCTGAGAACTGAGCTGTCATGGGAGTTCACCTTTTTAGGTTCTGATAGACAGAGGACAAAGTACCCTAGCAGAGCACACTTGTACAGTGCAAGCATGAATGGACATTGCCCATCACGTTTAAGGATTGAATATCTAACTCCTCTTTGCAATGCTGCCTGCCCAGTATCCCTTAACAAATTTGAATATACTGCATTATCTGCCACAAATTCAGACATTTAGAACCAGGAAGTATAGCTTTAACTCCAGAAGAGAATCTAACCTATATTAGGTAATATAATCAAAACTGACTGATCTCCTTTCACATGGATTAAAAGGCTGCGTTAATATTGCACTTGGGGCCATTTTAAATGTCTTACATTGCACACCTTTAGGCTACATCAAAGTTTTATCACAATCATTATTAAAAATTTTTACACTAATAAGACGGTCTTCAAATGAATAAATTGCAATTACAGAATGATTACCACTGTTTCAACTTACATTTAGTTCACAAGTTAGTACAGTGATGGATAACATGGATGGAAAAAAATTAATGCATGATTCAACTTTACAGTTTGTCACTAACCAGGTTGATTTAAGTCCTAAGTAAAAGTTGAAATGTCAAATCTACTTGGAAGATATAAGGTAATAGACATTCCATTTGCTTCTGTAGTGAACAACCAATAATATACTAATATTTATGCAGATAGGGTAACACATTCTCCAAGCCCACACTGCAACATATTTCGTCTCAAATTAGCCAGTAAATCACTATTGCAGTTGCTATTAACAATCATAAAGCCTTTTGAGTTTTACAAGGTGTTCATAATGAGCCATTCCATATGATTTATATGAAAAACATGACTCAGCTCTTCAAACACAGCTAATCTTTGGATGCAAGATTCGCTGTGTGACCTCTTCCTATCTTTGAAGTGATATGTAAAACTTAAAGGGTTTTGGCAATCTTTCAGACAAAAGCAGTGATGAAACAACATTCATGGAGTTTCTATTAAAAATGAAAAGTGAGTGTTCACTTTTGATGAATGAAACTTACATAGAAAATGCTGTATTATACTTGAAAGCATTAAACTCACACAGACATATTCTAAAATGAGTATAAGCATTTATTATCATTAGATCTCTGGATCTGGAGGTGCATTTCTCAGAAAGGCAGAAGCAATGTGACATCTGCTGAAAAGCAGCTAACAAAAGTCCCTGGCTTTGATAAGCATATATTAATTTTTGTGTTTCAGTGGCTGGGAAATACAATGAGGCCTCACTGAATTGTGCTAATGAGGTTCCAGACAGGGTTTTATTTCTGTGCAGCTTCTTAGCAATGGAAACATTTTCATTGTCTTAAATTTCCTTAGCATCACTCCAGATGAGCACTTTTCTGATGTCACAAGATAAATAAATGTAAGTTGCTTCACTCTCCTAGCTTCCTCCCACCCAGTTAACAGTGACTCATCTTTTCAGTGTTTTTATTATAGATTTGTGGGGGGGGTTGCAACTTTTTTTTTTTTTTTAATCATTGTTGCTCAAAGCAACATATAGACATGTTATTTTTAGAAAAAGGGACTGTGGGCTTCAAAATTTCCTCAGTCATCTCCATAGCTATGAGCTGGTTTCACTTCTCATGGGCAGCTGTAAGAGTTGAGTCCAGCGTACCCAATATCTAACAAAATGCCAATCAAGAGTGACAAAGCCAGCAGATGTCCTCTTTCCAAACAAAGTTGTTAAAAAAAAAAAAAAAAGAATTAGAAAAATAACTTTTTGCATCTGGAAGAACATTTATATTCCTATAGCTGCAACAAGCACATTAAAGAGAGAATCAATTATTCTTCAAAATACAACTCTTTCTAATGGAGTCTACATTTCATCTTAATGGCAATGGCAAAGGGAGGTACAGCAGAAGACTTCTCTGCAGTCACAGAAGTTCAGGTTAATGTTTCATTATGTATTTTTATGGTCTCCAGAAGTACTTCAATTATGTCCTTCTGACATCATCTTTAGGATTATTCCAAAATTTACCATTTATATGAGTCATTCTTCCCTACTTTGGAAAACAAAAGAGGGATGTGATTATCTTTGTTTCAAATTTTAAAAAAAAAGAAAACAAAAAAGCCAAAAAAATGTAGTGGGAGTAGCTCTGAACTTAGGAAATTTTGGATTATTATTATTATTTTTTTTTAAACTGGTGAGTCAATTTGATGTTCGCCACTCTAGAGAGTCCCTCCAAAATGAATCTAAGCCACATGGTTCAGTTGCAAAATTTTATCTGGCTCAAATATTCTGCTGCTTCAGGTAATCTCCATGTCTTCCACTTCCAGGATTTTTCATTGTTTATTTCCTTGCCACTTCCCCCTTTCCAATGATTCCCAAATCTTTCAGGAAAATCGCTTGCTTACTGCCACTTACTGTCATAAATTGCTATTTTTCCTAAGTAATGTGCTTTTAGCTCTTCAGCAAAATAGATTATCGGCTTCTGATAAGAATTCACACATCTGTTAATTTGGGACCAATATGTTCTAGATACACAGGAAAAAATATTACAAGAATAGCAAGAACTGTTTTCTAGATTGTATAATCCTCAACTCAAGAGTATACTTAAAGTATGACAATGGGTTCAAGAGCTACAACCTTGATTCTCACATATATTGCTGCCAAGAGAATACTGTAAGATTCTGAAAGAAATACCAGAGATCCAGAGGATAATAAATATACCTAACATTAAAGAAAATGCTTGTTTCAAAGGTCTCTGGTTGAATGCTTACTGGAAATAGACATCCACACATCAGTGGCTGGTATCCCTTAAGTAGCATATGCGGCTGAACCTGAAGTATACTCACCCTTTATGTACGTCTGCAAGAACAACCATAAAGTTAAGCTTCTGTTTGGTAGATCTGTTTCCAGTGCTACCAGAGGCCTGTATTATGCAAAAGTACATTACTCTTTTTTTATTTATTTATCCAAATGGCTAACAGTAACATAAGAGATCCTAAGGCTTCTAGCAGTGTCGGACTAGTACCATATCAATAGTTCCCAATATCAGAGAAAGGATATAATCATATATAATTCAACATGGTTCTTAAGCTTTTGATTATATTAAACAACTGACTAAAACAAAGAAATTCTTACAGGCTGTTAAATCTAGACTACTGACGTCACTGGAGGACTAATTAACACACAAGCAGTATAAATATTGTAATTACTATGCCGTCACGAGAGAATGAGTTTAAAGTAAAGGATTTTCACACAGATTAGACTTCTTGGTTTCTCTCTCTTTTATGGAGGCCACAGTTTCAAAACTCTTTTCTGCACCTTTGCAAAGACATACAGAAAAGGAGATATAAGCAGACAGGAAAGAAATTTGCAGAAACGCAGTCATTCTTCAGGAAACCTAGTCATGCTAGTAATCCTCACTCAGTTCAAAGAGATTCGCAGCTATGTTTGGAAAACGATTATAGAGGTAATAAGCATTGCATTAAAAAATAATGGTTTCTTAGTTTTAAAATTGCTTACCATTCTATTAAAAGGTAGCTTTTCCCTCAATCCCTCAAATGTTATTTCCAGCAAAACATTACTTCATTACTAATATACTAAGTCAAGGTGTATTTCAGCCATTTTCAGTGATTACTTTATAAAAATTACGGAGCCACACACACATAAAACAAACAAACAAACAAACAAACAAAAACAACCAACACTGAAATCTTCTTAAAAAAAAAAAAAAAAGAGAGAGAGAGAGAGAGAGAAGAGTATATTCAAACCTTCCCCCCCCAAGGATCTATTTAAGAGTAGTACTTTCAAAATTTCCTATTAACTCTAACCTCATCGAAAGTAGTGCTAGAACTGCTAGTAAGTTCAATGAAACTTCAGTGTTCTATTAAAATTGTTCAGACTAAGAAGTTACTACGAGATTTATATTCTGGCACTTTAATGAAGTATCTTACACATGAATTATGTAAATTCTAAATAACAAGGTGTCAGTATACAGGATTAGGATGCAGTTTTAATGGATTCAGCTTCAAAACCTAACGGACTAACATCACTACCTGGTTGCTGACGTGCAGGTTATGTCTTAGGTAAATATTCAATTAGTCACAAATATCTACATGAGTCAACTTCCAATCACAGGATACTTTTGAATGAAAGCCATAAAACCAGGAGTAGTGTGTATTTGAGAAGGGAGAAAGATAGCTACCATACAGCCTTAGACCAACGTTACTCTATTAGGCATGGGGGAAAAAAACAGGGTTGGCTACTGCTGACCTCAAGGGTCTGCACACAGAGGAAGCAGCTTTGATATCAACTAACATGTTAATCTACCTCAAATCAAACAGGCAATTACTCTGCTATTTCCATGAATTCTGTGGCAAATATAATTTGATAGTTAGACATTAATAAACCTGTTTCATGGATCTTACCACTATCTGATAAAGAAGATATCTTTTACTACTGCTTTAATGTTATTAAATAAAACAAACTCCAATCTAGCTAAATAGGCTTCACAAGTCCTAATCGTAGCCTAAAGCATTCTAATGGATTGACTCTTCCTTACTAGGGCTATATAAATATTTATAAAGACTTTACACAAAGAACAGATTTGACACAGGCTTTAAAAGACTTCTCATATACAGAACCTGGAGAAGGAAGAGGTTTTGTAAAAACAATGCCGCTCCTAGAACTCAAAAAAACACCCTCTTAAGTCCAGGAGGGATGGTAATACAACACAAACAATCCGCACACAAAAATCACATCAGAACCATGCTATCATCCTTCTAATAATAGTATCTCACGCACTCTGACTACCTTTGTTTCTTACCTTCCCCAGCTGTTCTTCTGGATAGTTTTTCAAAGCCACTAACATGGGAAAACACAATTTTGCTGGTCTTGTTTTTTCCTTATTTCTGAGTGGAGGAGGACCAGCACAGAAAGCCTACAAGAAACCCAGTCTAGGCACCCTTCAGCCTAAGCCTAAAAATTCAGCCACAAGATTTATTTCCAATATAGCAAGCTTCTACCAACTGAAAACATTCCACCATTACATTATAGATGAGAAAATGATACATCAGCAATTTAAGTACTTCTTAAGTAGCTACTATTTTTTACATATCTGATATATTAGCATTTGATGAATCTATATGAGAGCAAATGAAAGAATATTTTCGATATCCTTGAAGAGATGCATCAATGTTTCTAGCTAAACTTCACCCTGATGATGCAGTGTTTTCATCATTATTACCAATATAGGGACCAAAAGAAACTACTCAGATATTCAGGTAGCCAGACTACATGCAAAAAATTTCAGCTGAGACTTTTCATCACATAAAAGCAAAAGAAAAAAAAAATACTTGAGCTATCATCTAAATAAAGTGTTTCAACATTCTGTGACCAAAAAAAAGATTTGAAATTTACTTCCAGTGACCTTCTTTGAGACTGCTGGACAGTCTAGATTGCAACATAACTGTTTCCCAGCTGCAGAACTGCAAAAACTATTTAGTCATGTGTGTTGTTCCTCTAGACCACACTAACCTTCCTAAAGATTTATAGGGCCTTCACTGAAGCATTTTTAATTTAATTAGAACTCCATGAATTTTGAGTAATCCCACTATGATAATGCATCAATCAGTGATCTTTGGTTTTTCCTAAGTTCTAGGAAGGAGGTAGAAGGCAAGGCTGTAAGGGACAAGACAACCATTGGCTCTGTGTGCAGATTTTACAAGCCAAACCATATTCCACTAGAGGTTTATCATACGAGAAAAAAAAAAGAAAAAACATGACTTCCCACATGCCAAAATATGACCTCAAAAAGACAAAGCAAACTCTCCACCAACAACATATCTATTCATTTATACTTGGAGGGAGGTGGAGGAGAGAAAGGAGAAAAAGAGCTCTTCATATAAATGACAGTCCTTCTCAAGAGAAACTGGTAAACATATGGGAGAGAAAAAGATCCAAAATTTTTGTTGCTATAGACCCGCAATCAACAAGTGGCTATGACAAAATAATATCTCCAGCTTCATGTTCAAAAATAAATCAGGAAAGTAAAATCCATTCTGTTTTGTTGTTTTCTCCCTTTCCTTACTCACTGAAGCTCTCCGAGAATAGCTCTAAGACTCAGCAGTACAAATATTTCATGCTTTCTGTACAACAATCCAATGGACTTGACCTGTAACTAACTGCAAAGCATGTAAGTGACACAGTTTCAAACTCAAGCATGTTATCTTTCCACAGAATCCCGCAGTTTCACTCCCTATACCTTATTTCCCCCCCTTCTCCCCCTGCCCCCAAGAGAGACTACTCCGGTGCCAATACCTCCTAATCTTACTTTAAAAAAAACATTTAGTATACATTTTCTGCTCACAACCAATAATATTAGGCTGCCTAGTTACCTATACCAAGCATTTTATAGGAAAATCTAATCACTAGCAATTAGATATGTATGATATAAGCAGTACCTATAATGACATTTGTTTACTAGAAAACAGAAAAACATACAGAACAAGATTATTATCTTTACATAGATGAAATTTTACAGGCTGAGTCACAAGCACCAGTCTGTTGGCAAAATAACAACAGAGGAAAAAAATAGCAGAATGCAATAACAAAAGAAAACCAAAACTGCACTGTTATGCTAGGATGAATCCACTTTCTTGCTTACAGAATTACCAGTTAAACTCAGTCATGTTGAAATAACACCACCAGAGGAAGATCCTGACCCCACAGCATGACTAGAGATAGTCATGTATTATTTCAATAAAATGTTTTTCTTCCTCGTTCACATACTTCTCTTACATATTCACACTAATAGTCCTTTTGATAAAACCCTTCAGAAAATAATTAACTTTAATAGCTCTTCTGCAAATAAAGCTTCACAACTTGGTGCAAATATAAATGAGTTTTGTAAAGCAAAACTTAAGTCTTCAGAAGAATTACAAGAAAAAAAAAAAAGATTATAAAAAAGATTATAGGTTTCCTCTTCAGGGAAAATGTATATTTGTAATAAATGCATCAAATCCCCTAAAAACTACACCCATTGAAATTCGGTATTTAGGCCGATTTGCCTTCCAAGTCGTATAGACAGCACAGTTGCATACAATCTTTAAACAAGTACAACCACAGAGAAATGCTGAGAGATTTAAGAGAAATAAAAGCATGATCAGCTAGCTTGTAATCTTCTTTTCTCTTATTCTCCTCCCTATAGCTGCATTAAATTGCCTGTTGAGAACAATAACATATTTGTGCTTTTATAGGTAGAATGATTTGTATTATATAAAGATTTGGCTAACAGAGTAAAGATGCATTCACACTGAGCTGGATTACATGCTGTTAATAATTTTCTGGATGCTCTAAGGAACACATAATTCTGGACGACTAAAGATTAGAAAGCATATATTCAAATGCTAATATATCTCAAAGCAGATTTCTTTAATTTAGTTTTTGCCGCTTTTCTAAAACAACACTAACGAGAAATCAAATCTGTGAAACCATTTTGGAGGAAAAACGTATACCACAATCAAGTTTTTATCCCCCATTTCCACACACTCCTAAGAGTATACAGAAAATCTGTGTTTTCCTGACTCCAACATCATTTCAATAGCTTTCATTAGAAGATCAGAATACCTAGAATTTGTGATTAGGCCTATGGTACTATTCTATACATGCTGAGTAATGTATCTCAGAAAGCAAAGCAGAATATGCTGTTCTGAATAAAAGTTGAAGCTACCTAGAAAGCTAGGCTAGATTTAGTTTCAGAAAATAATCTTAACAAATATTATTTTGCTAAAATTAATGAAATACCTCACATTGCAAATAAATGCCCCTCAAAACGTACTAATGTTCTTCTGCTATTGAGTCTAAACTTCAATATAAACTAAAATCCTTATTTTTCTTTTTATGTTTCTTTTGGCCACCATTTGCTAAGTACTGATATCCATAGTAAACTATGTCTTTCCATATTTTTTGAAGTAGTTAGTTCTTCAGAACAGTCTTAAAGTCTATGACTGTCTAATAAATGTTATATCTTCAGACAAATACAGCTGGAAGCATATTACAGCATTTCTTATTTAATAAATTACTTTTCTTAACATGATAAGGTTCACCTAGCAAGTACATATTCACTGGACAAAACACACTTTTCATGACCCTTGGTCGTCAGTTATAATTATTTGTTTGGTCCCAGTTGATTACAGTGTAAACAAAGGCTGATAAACCCACATTGGCTGCATGTATTTATTACATTACGGCACAGCTGCCAACTGTCTAACCATTCTAATAAAAAACTATTTTCTAAGGTTTATGTTTTATTGCATGTATGACTCCCTTATTGGTTAGCATTTTGGAGTTGTGGAAAAGGTTATGAATTTAGAAACTGACTGCATTCATATCATTTTTAAAACTTAATGCTATTTTATTAAAGACATATGGGCCTCCAAAGTACACATATTAAATGTCATGTAAGAAAAGTAGCAGTTTAAATCATGGTCAAATTCATTTTTGACGTGACTCCTGAGGCTTCCCAAGATCTGAACTATTTCTTTGTAAATCTGGCAGTTTAACCACACTCATAAATCACTTTCAAAGCATATTATTTCTTAATTTTACTGCATTAGAGAGAATTTGGCCTACACAGTGAACTGTTTGTAACCGTTATATGAACAAAAGTTGTATATTTAGCCTTACAGTGTGGGAAGGAAGAAAGTCTTAATTTTCCAAACATGGATATACTTCTTATTTTAACCCAAATGGTTCATTTCCTAATGAAACTTGCCAGATTAAGATATGCAGGATGGTTTGCTTTATTGACGTAAAAGAAATCTCCTTTTGCTTCAAGCTCATAAATTAGAAACACAATGGTAACTGTAAGTTAATCATTAAGCAAATAGCCCACAGGTTCTTTGATGAGAAAGAATGCCTAAGGTTTTCAAGCCCTACCAAGACTGAAGAGAAATAAATCAGCTTTGAGACAGCACATAAAGTCTCATGTATTTACTAGGCACTTCGATATAATGCCGTTTGATACACTAAAAATGAACCATACCTTAAATAAACATAAAAATTAAATTCAAATAACCTAAGGATAGATTCACTGCCTGCTAAAGCCATACAAAACCCTGGCTCCAAAACAGATCACTCTCAGAACAGGATTCAAAAAAGTGCTTTTTTTGAAATGTGATTGAAACTTTATTTCTTAAAAAACTTCTAATAGCAGAGCTGATTACAATGTGTGTGTTTTCCTATGAATACTTTGTTCCTGTACTCCGTGAATAATAAGCTGGGACAACTTCTTGTAGAAGCTTTATACTCTAATTTCTTCAAAAAGGATGCTAGTCATTAGTCACACACAATTTCGAACTCTTTTTTCCCACATGCTGAAGCTCTTATTTTCTCCTGAAATGCGGATGCGTAACAAAAGTCAGCAGATCTTCCATGTTTTATGTCACTGAAATTGTTTGCAAAACCAGTCAAATGGTCTTCAGTCAAGGTTTTCAAGAAAGGCACAACATTGATCTGTAAAGTGGCAGGGATGAAAATTTGAAATTTAAAGAAATAAAAATTAAAGTTGGTGGAAGCATTTTAAGAGCTGTAAAGGATGTTTAGATCAGTGTGAGCTTACGCATGCATTCCACATAGATCAGTAAAGATTTCAAGTGTGCAAGCTGAGTGCACAAGGACTGTTCTGCAGCTCCTAAAATCATTTGAAAATCTGTTGCTTTGTACAAAACCAAGCAATGTTTTCAATGACCAGCCTCATTATGATGAGCTATAATTAACACTATGTTCTCCAACCAGACACAGAATTTAATAAAACTATTTTCCTTGTATTTCAACAACACAAAGTTAACTTTAGTCTCAGATAACATCCAAGAACCAGAATCTATAAGCTCAGTATGATTTAAGGGAGCACATGCAACTGTGCTACATCCTTTTTCTTTTACAGAGGGAGCAGTTTTAAAAACATGTGAAGCAAAGAAGTTTAGTATTTCTCACATAATATACTTTTGGACTATATATTTCTAGTAAGAGTGACAAGAAGGAGAAATATCAGTCCTTCTCTTAAAACATTTTATTAGTATTTCTTTCTTGAAACAACTCAGAAACCAGCTATAGATTGATCATATTTTTATTCATTAATGAAGAGAGAGTGACTGATGTATTTGAGCTTTTAGGAGATGACCTCATCATAACCAGTCCTCTGTGCCTCTTGGACACATTTTGGCTGATGATATCAGTGTAAGGGAGGATTATTATTATAATGCTCTAGGGTTCTTGAACTGGCAATATTTTGCAGTATACAGTAACTCTTTTAGAGCAACAGGAAAGAAGGGATTCAGCCACCTTATGGTATCTAGGCCTGGCCTTCCTTGGTGACTCCAGAAAGGCTTGTTTCTTCCAGGCACTTTACCTACCATCCCAAGAGGCACCTGCTTCATACAGTATGGCACTAGACTGGTATTTTTATTCCTGCACATTATTTCCAAGGGAACTAGAAATATTAACCAACATCAGATACATTTATCTTACTTTCCTTTTTGTTCCTGTTCTCTTTTTCCACCCATCTAATTTGACTATGTCAACACTAAAAATGCTACGTTAATCTCACAGCAGAATGCTAAATTTTGTGCTTGCACCACTTTGTATATGGCAGAGTCATGGTTCTTTATCCCCAGATCTTTACACCCAAATGTGTTAACATGATTTTTGTAAACTACAATTCCACTGATGTCAAAAGAAATTATGTAAGATAAAATCCACCTCTGTGGAATCAGAGCCTATAGCATTATCAAAGAGATCTTTAAAAATGCCACTGAGCAACCGAAAATATTTTACTAATGGCAGACAAAAACAAAAATTGAAGGAAGGAATAACAATTTGCAGAGAATGACACAAACTCTGTTTTGTATTTTTTAATTTCTTGAGATGGAATATAGAAACTTCACTACTACAAGAAATTAACTACATCATAAGAGAAAATTTCTTGAAAGAATTATATTAGTGACATAGAAAAAAAGAAAGAAAATGTGGTCATTCAAATCGCATAGGAAGACTGTTATGGTTTTATGATTGTTGGTTATTGGTATTCCGTATCATAACATCAAAGAGCTAGTAAAATGTAACTACTTCCAAGTAACTACTTTCTCTTCAGCATCTATGTTCCTCAATAATCAAGTAGTGGGGAAGAAGGAAGTAAGAGTAAGGTGAAATTTACAGCAGAGAAATAAGAGTACCATGAAACAGAGATATTACCTGCAAACACTGGAAGAAACTTCCAGTAATAGAAATCCTTGGATTTATAACAGGAAAAAGGACTACAGAAACAGAAGAGAATATAGAGATGTAAAGACAAGAAGTCTTATAATGTATCATCTTTAATCAATAATATATATTTCTCACAATTATTCATTTCATGATATTGAATTGAACATGAATGTTCTAGAAAACAAATATTATTATCTAAAGCTCTATACACCTATCTTTTTGCTTTCCTTCTTCAAAACATCACCAACCTAGATCTATGGCAATGATAGATTCATTGATTTGAAAGAATAAGTTATAATTCTGAGAACATTATTCAGAAGTTCATACTATTCAGCTTCATATCTAAGCTATCATACCTTTCTAAAAAACAAAACAAAAAACAAAACAAACAAACAAACAAAAAAACTCAAGCACTGAATATAAGCTCTATAAATGAGAATGCCAAATAACTTGGATAACATCACACACAGCTCGGTTTACATCATAATCTTCCCGAGAGCATGGTGTCCCTTCCTAGAAGGCATGCTACCAGGATGATCATAAATTATTTTTGCTTTCATTTGCAGTGGCCCTTGTGACCATGTTTATCTCCAACAATTGGTGACCTTCCTGACTGGTTACTAAAACAGCAGAGGCAGTTTAATACCACAGCACAAGTATGCACTGTAGAATTTGCCATGAAAACTATTTCACATCTAATCATGCTCAAAACAAGCAAAAAATACTAAGTCAGCTGTGACATCTATTTCCAACTTTTGGACCAGCTGCTTCACATTTACTAAATTATAACTAAAGTCTTCAGTAGTGTGTCACAGTTCCAGCCTGGCCTAGTTCTGTGACTAATGAGGCAGAGGGACCCATAGACTCAGCCCAAGAAAGAGGGAAGACAGGGAGATGGGCCCAAGGAAAGAAAAACAGCAACAACAAGCTGAGGAAGAAAACTAATTTACTAAATATGATATCAGAATGCAAGATAGCACAATGTAATACAATATAATTGGAATTGAAGCTAATAAATCAAACAAAATGAGAAAGAGAGTGTCCAAAACCAATGACCTCACATTAATGCTGTAGGAAGACAGCTAGGGAGCACAGATGAGCAGAAAACAGCCTCATGACTCCCAGTCAGTTTTATCTTTCCCTCTGAATGGAAAACAGAAATGGAAAAATGAAGTCACAGAAGGGATCTGTTGTTCACGCTTCTCTTCTGAGACCAGAGCTGCAGCATAACTCTTTAACTCATAGTGCACTACAGGATGTTATGATGGGGAATATAAATAACAAAGCATAAAGCCACAGCAGTAGTGGTAGTTGGCTTCTGATTTTCTGTCCGAGAAATCTTTACATTATACTACCTCTCAGGAAAAAAAAAAATATATATATATAAATTGAATCTTTATTTTATGGCTAGGAATTAACATATATTCTAACCATTACACTCAATTCAACGTCTATTTCAATGACAGTGACTCATCATCATGACTGAGAACACAAGACACATACAGTGCCTCTAAGAAAAAAAAGATCACCATCTATAGAAACAAAAGAAGAGATACAGGCCAGCCCAGAATCTGGCGCAAGCAGTACTATATCCTTTTTTTGTGGGAAAAAGGGGAACAAAGTACAACATAGTATCATCTCCTATTCCCAAAAATGCTGCCATCTGATAGTAAGATTTTTGAAAGAAGGAAACATAGAGGAGTGCAGTGCTACTTGTATAATGGCATCATTTCCATTTTCACAAAAACAAACAAACGAACAAAAACTTACAGAAAAAAATTCGAGCCACATTGATCCATAGGGAATAGAAAACAAATCATGATTCTTGCCCTAATGTCTGATATCCTAACATTACATCCTACTGAATAACAATTCATTAACTGGAATAAATCAGTTGATTATAAGCCGTATAGCAAAAGAAGGAGATATAAACCCCAGAGAAAAACAAGGTTTTTTTTAAATAAATAAATAATTTTACTCACCCTTTCTGGTGATCAGTAACAGCTCAAGAGGAGTGCAATCCCTATCCAGAGAGATAGTACTCCCTCAGCTGCTAACCCTTAAATGATGGTCAAGTTCCACACCTTCTGGTCACTCAGGTGTATTGCTTGCACTTGAGCTCTCTCAGTTAGCAACACCTTTTTACTTGGTGCTCAACCAATAGTTCAAGCTGTGACCTGGCAATTCCACTGCAATAAGCCAAAAGCCAGATCACATGCTTGCAGAATCCAATAACTGAAATTTCCATAGTTCTGAACCCACAAATCACAGAGTCTTAGAATGACTTGGGTTGGAACGAACTCTAAATATCATCTAGTTTCAAACCTCCTACCGTGGGCAGAGTTGCCAACCACCAGATCGGGCTGCCCAGGGCCCCACCCAACCTATTCTTGAACACCTCCAAGGATGGGGCATCCATAACTTCTCTAGACATCCTGTGCCAGTGCCTCACCACCCTCTGAGTAAAGAATTTCTGCTTAACATCTAACCTAAATCTTCTTTTTTTAGGTTTAAGACCATTTCTCCCTTGTCCTATCACTATGCAAAAAGTCAGTCTTCTTCCTGTTTATAAGTTCCCCTCAAGTACTGGAAGGTCACAAGGAGGTCTCCCCAGAGCCTTCTATTCTCCAAGCTGAATAAACCCAGCTCCCTTAGCCTTTCTTCACAGAAGAGGAGCTCCAGTCCCCTGAGAATCTTTGTGGCCTCCTCTGGACCTGCTCCAGCAGCTCCACTTCTCAGTTGTGTTGGGGACCCCAGGCCTGGATGCAGTACTCTAGATGGAGCCTCATACATGCAGGATACAGTTGGTCTTCTGGACTGCAAGCACACACTGCTGGCTCACATCCAGCTTTTTATTCACCAGGACGACCAAGCCCTTCTCTGCAGGGCTGCTCTCAATGAGTTCTCTTGGTCTGTACACATATTTGAGATTGCCTCAACTCAAGTGCAGCACCTTGCACTTAGTCTTGTTAAACCTCATTAGGTTCATGAGAGCCCATTTTTCAAGCATATCCAAATACATGAGTGGTGTCACCCCAAGGTCCATCTTGGGAGCTTTAATATCTTTATCAGTGACACAGACAGTGGGATCAAGTGCACTCTCAGCAAGTTTGTGGACAAAGCCAAGCTGAGTAGAGAAGCTGATATGAGAGAAGGAAGGGATGCCATTCAAAGGGATCTGGACGAGCTTAGAAAATGAGCTTATGTTAACCAAATGAGTTTCAACAAGACCAAGTGTGATGTGTTGTAGCATTGTAATTGGGTCAGGACAATCCCAGGTATGCGTACAGTCTGGGAGAAAAACTCACTAAAAGCAGCCCTACCAAGAGATACTTGGGGGTCATGGTGAATGAAGCATGACACTATATATGTGTATATATATTGTATATACATATATATATATATATACATACACACACACACACTTAAATATAAGTAGCTCCAAAAGTAACATCCCCTCTTTATTTCCATGGAAATTGTAACAGATACAAAGAGAATAATAAGAATTTTTGAAAGAACAAATTCTCAGCTAGAAAACATTCTTTTTTAACAGAGTTTCCATGATTAGCTATACTTTTTCTCAAGTGATGAACAAGACCCTGCATGCTGTGCATGTAAAACCCTGCACCAGTGGAGGGTTGCCCACTGTCAATGTCACCACTGTTGAAAAGCACCTCTTCACTGTACTAACTTTGCTAACATCCAGTGTTTGGTCTCCAGAAACATTCAGTAAGCTTTTATGTCAAAGGTTGCCATTTTTTCTGCATGGATGAATTCAATGACACACCTTCATGCTTCCATGTCAGACACCATTTTGTCAGATTGCCCTTCTGCTGTCATCTGTCACATGGCAACAAAATGTAACAGAATATTGGTGGGAAACTTCAACCTCTACTGCCATCTCACCAACATTTGCCTCTGATGTCATGGGGCAGTACAATAAAATAGGAGGCATTAGTTTCAGAGCATGTATAAAACAGAGGTGGTAAGCAAACTGTCATGCTAGCTTCTTTAATTAAACAGATGCATTAAGGATGCACAGTGCCTACTGCCATTCATCAGAGAACTTCCAGGTGCTTTAGAATGATTAGGTAAGTCTTACAAAGGGATCAATTTTCACACTACAACTGAAAGATAGACACCTTTCAGGTGCAAAGTAGCAGCTGGTTAACTAGCACTCTGTGACTGTACATAATATTTTAGGGCAGAAAGTGGAGAAGAATGTCTTAGTAAATTGAGACTGCAGAGAAATCCATGGAGGCAAAATGTAATTACCTGAATTGGAACCAGGCCACAACTCCAAGACTAACACACCTTCTATGTGAAAAGTGCATCAGAATCATTGGCTAAAAGGACACTGGCTTCATGAAAATCATAAAAATTTTTTGAAGGAATTATTTTAGGAAAGAGATATCACCCTTTACATACTGTATCTTCAATACAATGAGATACTGAAATGTAGTCTGCATACTACCCTCCCAGAGAACTAAATATATATCATTTTTTCAAGAAATATTACCCTGAGAACAAACAATTGAGAAAAAGTCTTTTCTCCTTTTACCCTAACACACCTATGACCCACATATCTATTTTTCATTCATGACAGACAGAATTACAGCCAGTTAGGCAAGGAGAATACATTCTTTTACTATTTCAATAGCTGTGCGCTTTCAGCTTAGTCCTCACATTTTCAACTCATTGCTCTTCTCAAACTTCACAGACTAAAGCTCTCTCTCTAATCTTGTGATCTGTCATATGCCAAGACACAAAATACAGAAGAAAAAAAAAATTTTTTCCCTTAAAATTTCTTAGCTTGCAGTCTTCAATGCTGCATGCATGGTGCTTACTCTTCAAACTCTTCCTAACTAAAATTTTCATCTTCAACTTTACTATCATATTTTTCTTCTATTCTCCTTTGGATATTAACCTGTGCTTTTCTCTCCTTTCACTGCCTTTTCCCAAGCTGGCTTTCTGAGCACTTTATCATTGTTGCCCTTATGCAACTTTGGAAGGCAACTTTTTATCTGCTGGCCTTAAAAGACAGTTGCAGGTCCCGTTACTAATTCCAGGAGCAAAAGTTCTCCCACATGATGCACAAATTCAAAGACAGACTAAATTTATCATTAAGCTTCTTCACTAGGACATGTTACCTAGCAAGCGCTACTCTGATCTGCTGTCCATCATACACAAAGACAGAATGATCTATTTCTCCTACAGCTCTCCTTCCTGTGCACATTTAATTTGATGTGTAACAGTAGGAAATGTAAAAGGAGCTACCGCATATCACTCATTACTGAATTGTTTTATCCATAGATTTCATATCAGGCAAGATAAATCCATTGTTACCCCACTTATTGCCCAGTAAGGTCCTGTACTTTAAGTGAATGTTCTTAAGTCCACATACAATTCTCCTCATCCTCATGGGTATCTTCTATAGACCAGTCATTGAAGAAATACCAGCTTTCTGTTTATTAGTCTAATATATAACTTTTCAGTTATACTCTTAATCCCTTTATTCAGGGTGTGCAAAGTCAGAATTAGATTTCCCATTTCTTAAAATCTCATATCATAATTTACCCTATAAGCACCATCAGATCTCACAACAGATTTTTTCTCTCAACAATCATATCCATATTTTGAGAACTCATTTTTTGTTACTGTACACATTGAGGATAGTTTTACTGACTGTAAAAAGTCTTCTGAACAGAGTAGTCTTGCTCTTTTTCTGAATATGACTGTTCAAATTCTGTTTCTGGACTCATGGTGTTAAGTGCTGAGTTCACATACATTTGGCAAACAGACAACCATTATGGACTGTTCCTTAAAATGCTTAAACTTTCCAAGAGCAAAATGGACAGCTCAGCACGTCAAAGAATAACATCACAGTTACAGTGTCTTGAAGTCAATGTTACTGCATCATAGTCTACCTTGGAATCTTAAATTCACGGTTTTGTTCTTTTTTACTACATGAAACTTTGACACAGTGGACCATAAGGAGATCTATTTTGTAGAAGCTATCTCAAAGAGGTACCTTACTATCTAGCAATTCACTGACAAAATGGATCTTTACACTTTAAAAGTCCTTGGTTCTACATCAGCTTCAAATGCTTTAAGCACATAAGCCCCGATTTCTACACAGTGATGGTAAAAGAATAAGAACTATGAGCTGACAAAGTCTTATCTGTCACCTTTTATTTAGTCTTTATTTAGTCACCATTTTCTTAATTTAGAGAGAGGTAAATAGCAGTCATAGAATCATAGAATCACAAGGTTGGAAAAGACCTAAAAGATCATCCAGTCCAACCGTTTACCTATTACCAATAGCTCCCATTAAACCATGTCCCTCAACACCACATCCAGTCTTTCCTTGAAAATCCATGAGACATGTTAGTAAAAAGGCCTGGTGTACATTTTAGGAAGAGACAGGATATATATTTAAGAAAATCATGACTTTTTAAAATAGTTATGGACAAAAATCCCTAGAGCCCCTCTACAATTATCTGATTGTAATGGAATTTTTAAAAAAGCATCAGTCACTTTTATGTAATAGAACTTCCTATGATCTTAAACCAAAGAAAACTGACGAACCAAAACCAGAACTATAGATTTTAGATTTTCTTAGTTCTTTAGCTGCACCATTAAATATTTAGTCTAACTATCATAATAAAACAAACATTCTCTATCCTCCAGATCACAGCATGAGCAAGAATCACATACTGTTAATGACACGAAATACAGATATTAGACTTTTCTTCTACTTAAGTGTCTTCATTTATTCCTTGGAAAAAAGGAATTACAAATGATTATAATTTGTGAAGAAAATAATACATCCAAGAGGAAAAAATAAATCAAAACACTTATACTGCCATATTTTGTTGTACAGAATTTCCTTCATATTCACTGGACAAGATGTTCCTGGTAAAGATGCTATAAAGCAAAACAATTTGGAAGTATACCCACATATTCCTGCTAACGATTTGGTCCTATGACCTTTGAGACTGTTATATCTGACCAAGTATACACCGCTTGCTTTTGCCACTATAAATATGACTGATAAAAATCTTAACCTTGAAAATACAGTAAAAAAAAAAAGCTGCTGGGCAGAGGGGTTGCAAAATACAGGGAAACACATTTTTTAAAAGCAAGTATTCTTACTCAGTACTAAGCAATGAAATTTAAAGAGAACTAAAACAGTATGTAAGCACAGAAACACATTTTATATATAATGAATATACCCACATTTTATCATCTAGATTAAATGATCATGGATACAGACCTTTGAAAAAATGAAATTATGATCCCTTTAATACTTCATCACTTCATTTTGTTTATATATATCATATACAGTATAAAAATATGGCATCTTAAAATGGATTTTCAAATGATATTCTGTTTCACGTTTCTAAATTTTTGAGATTAAACATTTGGAAGCACAATTCATATACAACCTATGAAATAAGGGAGAGTACAGTTTTAAATAATTATGTCAAAGAAATGACAACTGTACTCATAAGAGCAGGATGAATAATTACAAAGCTGGGACATAATTAAGCAATTTTGACTGTCGTATTCTTAAGCTGTCATTCTGATGTGAAGTGCTGTCAAGCCCAGAAACACACTTCACACTGGACAGGCATCTTCCACTCTGATCTACACTTATGTCAGTGAAATGGGGTCATGGTCTGGTCATTAAATGAAGCTACCTCATCTGGCTCAATGCCTCTTCTCCAGCTAGGCTTACCCAATCCTTATTAAAATCAGACATGATACTATGTTCAATATTTTGACAAAGGAAAACACAAGCATCACAGAAAAATGAAGTTCAGCTCACTTACATAAAGAGATGGAACAGTGCACTGTAATATTAAACTGTTTTCTAATAAATGACTGCATCTTTCTATAAGACAGCCATATCACAAACAGATGCATTTTAAACAAAGGATGAAAAGAACAAAGTGAAAGAATAGTGTTCTGTTAAAAATATGAAAAAAAGAGGGAAAAATGAAACTCCAAAAATTTATACAAAATACAGTATTTATGATCAATGACTGGTAAATGCTAGATACTTTTGTATTTCAGTAAACGCAAGTTAGTCAGATGAAAATTTCTTGCTTTTATTCTCATTTTGTATATTTTTTCTTCAGGGGGTATTTTGCTCTCTCACGTATTTTGTGTCAAGAGTAAGAGGAAAACAACTCCCCACATCACAGACTCTGCTTTTTATGCTGAATAAGCCACAGCATCTCCTGCTTACCGTAATGGAGGGAGGGACTTAGATTTAGTTTAGGGTTTTTTTGTTGTTGTTGTTGTTGTTTTTTCTCTAGAAAAAGTAAGTCTGATTGGTTCACTGTTGATATTACACTATTTCATATTACACTATCACGTATTTCCATGCAGCATCCACTAATAACAAATGCTAATGATTCTAACTCCACTCCTGGCAAACATAATCTGACATCGTAGATACTAACTTAGGAAGACAGAAAAAGATCTACTGAGGAAACTTGTTAACAGCTGGCTCTTGCATCACTAGGTAAACACTTTATGGAGTTTTTCTGAAGACTAATGCAGACTCTGCTGCAGTGTACTATCCTCTAGCTAGTTTCAGAAAGCTTAGAGTATATTACCAGTATCTGTCTGCTAAATTAGGCTGAAGCCGGTCAAAATTCTCAACAATTACATAGCAGAGGGATCAATGAACGTGCTGATACACCAGATTAATTTCAGAAGGAAACCTGAAGGCTAGAGAACAAAAATAATTATATATCCAATATATAGCATATGATGGAAGTTGAAAGCACAGTTATTGTGCACATCATCTTTGTAACATATAGGTGAATGCTGCTTCTCACTGTCTTTGAGATAGCTATAAGCAACTGCATGCAAACATATCAACATCTGAAAATATCTTTGCACAAAGGACATTTTCAGTGTTCTCACAGAGTTTGCACACAGAGCATGAATATCCTAGGAAATGAGCATGAATTCAAAACAGTTTTTAGATGTTTATAATATCTCAGATTGGGTTCTGCACCCAATTTAAATTTTGTTTTAAATTAGCCAATTCTGTAATATGTGTATAATTTCGTATGATGAGGATAATTTGGTAGTTCCTTAAAAAGCATTATTTCATGTAATGAAAAGCATTTACAGTGATTTTACCATCAGCAATTTATACCAAACCATTTATTCAGAAGGAAAAAAAAAACTTAATGAAACAACAATAACAATAAATTTGTGTCTTTCACAAGTTTGATGAAATAAATGTCGGTTTAACCATGACAGTGGGCAAATAATTCAAAACAATACAAAGGATTCAGTTACACATATAGGTGCTACCCCTACTTTTGTGAATTAATTTACTCTCAGCTACTGACTTGGAAAGAGGTTTCATCCAGAAAAGGTCTTATACTATTGAATTGGTTAAAATTCAAACAGCAGACTCTTGAGTGAAAAATCTAATTGGCAATAAAGTTAAGAGAGTACTACATCTGATATAAAATAGGGATGGAAGAATTATAAAAGCACACAGCATACACATGCCATACTTAATACATTTCAACTCTTGCATTTCGCCAGATTCAGTAAAGATGGTTTGCTCTGAAGAAGATATCCACAACAACTTAAACATGCATTATTTCCTTTAGCACATATATGATAGCTGAAGGCAGAAATAAACAGTGCTCCAAAGCTATGCTTCTATCTGAAGTATTAGCATTTTAATAGTTACCTACGAATCAACCTGAATTGATTTGTTATGCACGGCAATTTTACTTGTGATAATGTATTTATCCAGTGACACTGTTATGCTACTGAACAGCGCGTTTCCACAACTACTGTGTTATTATTCAGCATTACTGGAAATCTGCAATAAATTACTAATGGTACAAAACAGTACACAGATAACAGGTAGACCAAAAACTTGAGTGAAGTTTTAAGAAAGATCTACAGCATTGCAACACTCAAACTCAGTGTTGTTATCTTGTATTGATCAACAAAAAGCAAAAAGAGGTAAAGTGGAGAAATCACATTTACATTATTTGCCTCAGCAGTATGTGCTCAGTTTACACAAGTGGTATCAAAAGCTCAGATTACTTAAACTTTCTCTGATGTTGTCAGTGCTTATTAGCAGGACACCACATTAAGAAATATCATAGAAAATTTAAATAATCTGTTCCACTAAAAGTTAATAAACGTTGTAGGTGTGAGCCCTGCAACAGACATTTGTGCATAACACAGAGGCAGGGAACAACTTGTCATAAAACTGCATTCTTTTACAATAGCATATCATATCGTTCTTACATATATTTAGACAAGACAAAAAAAAAAACAACAACAAAACAAAACATTCTTTTAAGCTCAATGACACATATTAGTTTTTGGAGCTGTATTAAAACAGTATTAATGAATAATACATTGTTGCTTTTTTCTTTCACTTTCCTACCTTAGCATCCTTGGGTTTAACCACTTTCATGAAGGCACCTCTAACCAGAGCTTCCTCTCTCTCTTTCCTTGTTACTTGTCGAGTATCAAGAAATTTCAGGTTTTTCAATTTGTGCAGAACAAAGTACCTGGCAGATAGCAACAAGCACAGAGTTAAAATTCAGTGATAAAGATATATTCACAAATTAAACGACTACAACAGCAATAAATAGCAAAGAGTCTTTATTTCTTCTCTCTGTCCTCTCTCAGGCCCTTTCCATGGGCATGTGAAAAGTTACTATACTTTGTCTCAAATGAAACTTTTTATATGTTGTCATAACAATGTAATAATGTGTAGATCAAATAGGTCAGAATATTGTCACCATGAACATGTATGTAATCTAAAGATATTACTGAGGTATAAGGCATAGTCAGGAATAATATAAATGGGAAATTATTTTTAGATTGCTGGTGTAGACTTCTGAGTAATTTTAAGAATTCCATTCCATGGAAAAAACTGATCTGAGGGACTAGAACTGTCAGCTATCTTCTCATTAGAGAGTTTCCAGCTAACAACCACTTGCAAACACTTCTTCACATTTATATTACATTTTCCTAAAAACTAAATGATCGGCAACATCAGAGCCTCATGTGAATAGTACATCAGGGGGAAATGTGATTTTTCTTCTTCCATACATTCTGAAATACATTCCTTTGTCTTGACAGGAGTGTGTGTCAGCGTTCTCTTAGCATCAAAACAAGAATTTGTCAAAAGAAGACATGGAGAGTTTTTCCAAGAGTCTGCTCTCTAGAACTAAATTTTGGCACATTTGGAAGCAGAATTTCAATTTCATCCTGCCAGGAAACAAGGTATTCATAAGGCATGGATTCCAGCTCAAGACTGAATGTGGAAGCACTCAGGGAGAGACCATTTTTCAAAAAATATTCTCGTAATTCAAAGTTTCCATTAGTGTTCATCAGTATCCTATATATCCTTTTTACTCAAGGGCAGCAACATTTTAGTTGCAAAAAGTACCATCAATTCCTTGTATGGAGAGGCAGAGAACTCAGTAGGTCAGAAACAAAGTAAAACACATGACTGTAGCAAATCAAAATACCAAACCACCTCACGTACACATTATATTTTAGTCAATCAAATGTGAAGCAGCCATTGCAAAGTGGGAAAGTGCCCAGCTTCCTGATGGGGATAAAAAGGTCCCCTTGATAATGTCCTTGATAATGTCCTACATGCATAGCTGCTTTTCATAAACATCTAGTCAGTCAGAAACTCCTCATCATACAACCCCTCCTGGCAGTGGAAGGAACAAATTGTAGCAGAAAATATGCATAAAACAGTATTTTGAAACAGAATTTCTCTAGAAAATAAATTCTTTTAAAAGGTAAGAGTTATCTTATAATTCCGTCCTCAAGGCCAGATGGGCACTTGAAAAAGACTGTAAGTCTAGTTTCTCCACCTACAACCAAGCAAAATGCAATGCTGTAAAGAAATAATTCAGCCAAATACAACTTTCCTTTAAAGCAACAGCCTCATAAAATTGTTAATGAGTGAAGTGAATGCTCAGTGCTGAAAAGCTCAGACCATTTAAATGAGAATCCTGACTATAGAATCATAGAATAGAATCACAGAATAATTAAAGTTGAAAAAGATGTTTAAGATCATCTAATCCAACTGTTCACCTATCTGGGAACTATCTGGCTGACCAGGAATGCTGATAGATGGTGGAAAGCAGCTTGGAAACCATCTTTGCCAGTTCTCTCAGCCATCTGGCTCCATGGACTTGTGACAGTCTAGATGGAGTAGGTTTCCAACATCCTCCACCTGGATCATGGTGTGTTTATCCTGCTCCCCATCTGAGACTTTCAGTTCAGGAGATAGATTACCCTGAGGATAACTGGTCTGACTGTTAAAGACAGATGTAAAGAAAGCACAGAGAACTTCAGCCGCCTTCTTATCCTCAGTGATCATGCTTCTCCACATCTAGGAAAGGATAGAGGTTCTCCTCAGCCCTCGTCTTACTTTTAATACATTTGCTAACAAAATGTTTGTTGTTTTTTACTAAGTGGCCAGGATGAGTTCATGCTTTTGCCTTTCTAATATTGTCTGCATATCCTAGCAACTTCTTTGCACTCTCTCTGAGTTGCCCATCCCTTCTTCCACAGGAGGTAAGCTCTTTTTCTCCCAGAGTCTCAGCAAAAGTTCTCTGTTCATCCATGCCAGACTTCTTCCCCTCCAGCTCACCTTACAATACATGGGAACAGCCTCCTCCTGCACCTTTAAGATTTCCTTCTTAAGGAACATCCAGCCTTCCTGGACCTCCTTAACCTTCAGGGCAGACTCCCAAAGGATTCTCCCTACCAGTGCCTGAATAGTTCAAAGTGGGGCCTCCAGAAGTCCTTAGCTGCACTTCCACTGATCTCCCTCCTGACTTCACCAAGAACAGAGAACTCTACCATTTTGTGGTCAGCTCTGCCTAAGACAGATGACTTTGTGTGATAGTATAAGAAGAATATGGAGGAGAATCACCTTGAAAACACATCATGTTCTGAGGTCATTTCTTAAGCAATATACTACTGATCTAGGAGACAGGCACATTGTTATGCTCCTCCCAGCTCTCCTGGCTGCCCTTCCAGTCCTCTCTGGCATTTTGCTTGCTCTTATCTTTCAGTAGAGGAAAATCTACCCATCTTGTGTTACCAGCAGAAAAGCTCTGATGACAACAGATTCTTTGAGATGAAGACATGTACAGAAGGAAACAATATGTCAGGATGGAAGAAGAGTGAAGCTAAAAACGAATAAAGACACCCACTAAGTGTAGGGTGAGAAAAGATGAATATTCAGGTGAAGAAAACATCAGTATTGGAAAATCAGCAAATGTTTAATGATGGAATGAAATATGCCACTGAAAAGCAGGCTGTAACAAAAATGACAACAGACTAAGACAGCACTGTCATCTTTGCTGACTTTGGATCACAGCCCTAATGTCAGTCTCTCAATCATTTCAAAAGAGCTTAGAATTATAATAGCATTCCTTGATACAAATGTATTTCTGTATTTTTAAGTGCATCTTGACTGCATTTCAAAAACAGAATTAGCACCAGCTAATTCCAAAAACAACACAAAAAAAACCCACCCACAGAAACTAAGCAACAAACTACATGACAAGCCAGAGTTGTTTTTTTTTTTTGTTTTTTTGTTTTTTTTTTTAAGTTAAATTTAGTACAAATATTAAAGGACAGTATTGAGGTTAAGTCATTTATACCAAGACTAAAAGATATTGCCAGTGATGGATCCTTTTAAAAATTGATTTGAAATACAATTCCACTTATTCAGATTTCTCTTACTAAATAAGGTATAAAAGTAATCTGAATTATGTGGAAAGGTTAGGGTGGTTTTTCCTTAAATGGCTGAAGAAAATTGTTGGATTTCTTGGTTATATTTTAGCTAGAAATATGAAGATGCAGTTTCAATCTAAATGGAACAAAAGTTTGCCATAAAAGTAGAGAAAAGGATTACCAAATCCCTGGAATGAACACTTTACAATATCAATTCAACCCTTGTAAATTTAATCCAGGGTTATTTGTTGCACAAAATCTCTTTACTGTGATGTATGACTTAGTTACTAAGGTTATCACAGCAGTATCCTAAAGTTGCATAGTACATAAAACATTTCAGTTAACAATGCAGGGAGGTTAACTCCCACAGATAACCTACTATCAGAGGGTTAGACCAGATGACATGCCTCTGTCAGCTTTCAGGAGCTATTGATGGTTCAATCAGTCTGTTTTGAAGGTAAAGTACAACAAAAGGGCACTAAACTTATTCAAACTGTCAACAGGGACTATCTGGAATGTTGCTTGCAGGTAAGTAATTTTGGGTGTTTTAAGAGTATTATCAAACACTGATGGCTGCAGAAAAAGACAGCTACTAATAACACAGAATGCAGCCATCATAAAATACTTTATGGCATGTGCTAGGATCCATAAATTTCATGACACATTGCACCTGTTTTGGACTGTAAAATCACTAGTTAAGAGAATGCTGTTTAATGAGGAAAGATCCATCTACTTTTTATATTCTAAGTTTAGGAAGATTTATTTTAGATTAGAGATTGACAGGCAGCATTTCCCCTCACCTCCATTCTTTTTTAGATCACTTTGAAACATAGCACTGCTCCATGTGCTCTGAGACTACTGTTACTGGGCTTAACATTTTGCAGGGTTATGAAAGAAAGTAATCATCTTTGGTGATGAGGATAAAGATGAGCTCTGAAGAGAAGGTGCTTAGATCCATCTATCACTGCCTGTAATCTGATGTTCTGGTTCACAGCAGATTAAGAAAATGAACTACATAAGAAATTTGCATGTTCATTTGTCCAGAATCATCACCCCACACCATAACCAACCTGTGCAAAGAGTTCTGTGAAAATAAATTAACAATACGTACCTATCATAAGAAATGGGAACACTCAGGGATAGGAAAGAAAATATATAACATTTCATGTTTTTCAGTCTTAGTTAAGTGAAAATGACAATGAACATTAACAATTAATTTGCCAATTTTGTAAGTGTTGCATGTGATCAGTATTCTTTTTGATAACTTTTATACAGGCTTGTCAAGATATTGGAGAAGAGGGATGGAACTCAGGGAGCATTTGCAAAGGGATACTGTGAGTTTGGGATACAGCTGCTATTGATATTTGCAAAAGCTCAGTGGGGCAAAACCTTTCTTCTTCCAAACAAAATGGAATTCAGAAAGGAACATGAAAAAAGAACTTTCAGATTAATTATTGCTATTTATTAACACACAATTCTAGTTTATTTTATGTGAAGAAATAACATATCTGATACAGGCTCAATTTACAGTCTTTAATAAACCACAAGTTTGTATTCTCAACTCTGCCATACAAACAGAAAACTTACCTAAGTCTTAACCAAGCATATTCTGGTTATGTTTGTATTTCTTTACTGTCAATACTTTAAAAATAATCTTTTTGTTATTCCTTCACTCCCGAAAACCAGCCATGATTCACACAATCTTTGGAGATAATTTCACAGATCAAGAAAAATAGACCAGCAAGTGTTCTTTAAAGAAGCAAGAGGAAGAAATTAACAAGTTTATTTTAAAAATATGTAAGAAATGTATCAATCCTGATCAAATATCAACTCTATTTTGTTAAATAGCTTCAGACTTTTTTTTTTTTTTTTTTTTTTTTAATAATCAGACCTGTAGGTCGAGGCATAAAAAAAATATTAAACAGTTTCTATACTCTATTCTTTCCTAGTATCCAATAATTCCAGGAAATTTCTAATCTATGCTGTGAACACCATAATAAGAAAAATCATATAACGTCATAGCATCAAAAGGCCTAGATTCATTTATTACCTCCTCAGGTACAGCAGACAAGTTACAGAATATGGCTGGTCTCCTGATGCTGAAAGATACTGGCATCACCCGTAACCCACACTACAAGAAAATCCTTAAAGTGGCAATAAGGTAATTTGGAAAGGAATACTGTATTTTCTCCTAATATTATAGGAAAAGAACAGAAATTTTTGATATATTATAGTTTTAGATAAAATAAACTGGTCCTTTGTGCTTCAGTGGATGACTATGATAAGAATTAGAATTTGTCTAGCCCTTCATTTTGCACTTGCATTAATAAAATCTGGAATAAAAAGGGAACTATATGCTTTAAATCTAAAACTCAGAATTAATCTAGAACTGAAAAAATATAGAAGCATTTGCCCAGAAGAATGCAGAAATGTCTAGCTCTATTGGTATCATAACTAACATCTAGGGAACCATACAATACTTGTGTTACTTCATTCCTTCTTATTGATGATTGTAGAATTTGAAAATAATATATCTATTTCCAACTTTGAAGAGCTGGTTATGCTCTCAGTTACACTCTTGTAAATTAGCAATAATAAATAACCTAAAGAGGCAAAGCTGCATCAGCATTCAAATGGGGAGAGGTAGATTATGATCAAACAAGTTCAGGAAACAACTAGATTTTTCAATAACTCTTTTTTGTGCACCACCAAAAAAAACAACAAAAAAACCACCACCACCACCAACAGCAAAAGTTTCAAAACCTACACCAGGCAGAATATTGTTGGCTGCAGCATTTCCGTCTGTGACAAAACGTCTCCCAGCACAGAATTAAGGAAGTCTGATCATGACGCCTACCTGTGCAACCTGGTCTAGGAAGCCTATTTTGGCAGTAGGTTGGACTAGATGATCTCTAGATCTTCCAGCCCCTACAAATTCTGTGATTCTGTGACATTAAACCAACATCTTTCAGAACAGTGAGCACGATGCTACAGGATTACTGCCTCAATACAAACTTAGCACTACCTGATGACAGTCATGTAATCCTCCACATATTATAATCTGCTCTACTGTCTGCTCTGCTCTACTTCAGTACAGGAATCTCTATGAATTAGAACATTCTACCGATATATATGTAACAACCATGGTTATGTTTTGACTTATTGTGTGAGCGTGGACAAATTGGAGCATTCTGGACATCAATTTACCTATCTGATAAAAACAAATTATAGTAGCTTTTGCTCCTAAATCTTTACAATGGCTAGTCTTAGATGGAGGTTGTGTAGCTATTTGATACCTGTTAAATACAGTTTTCTTCCAAGAACTGTAGAAATTATAAGGTCTTGTGTAAATAGTAAAGTAGCATAAATTCATAGATTATACAGACAGAAGGAAATCCCCTAAACATACCAAGAAGTACATAAAATATACATCACAATACTACAAATTGCAATTTCTCTTTCCAAAAGGTAACTGCATTACTCAGTTCATTGACAGTTGAACTGACACATGAAGCCTCCTATCTCTTCTTGAAAATGTATTTTTATTACCCTTAAAATTTTTAAAAAGACTATTTAAAAGCAATGAGAAGGTTATAAATATGCTATGTATATTTATAAATGTCAAGGAAGCTGAAAAATCTATAATATGTCCTAGCATTTCACAGAATCAAACCTTTGGGATAGGAATAGCTGAATTTGAAAAGGTAATCCATTCAAAATGCTTGTTCTTCCCTTCTTCTGCTGTATCTTAAGAGAACTTCATAAGGTTATCATCATTTGCTCCCCTTGCCAAAGATAGCATATCTCATATAGGCACTTTTAAGCTAATTTAAAATGAACTCAGGCATTTGTTTCCCCTTGCCCTTGTTTCCATGTCAACAGCACTTAATGAATGCATCATTCCAGGAAATGTCAATAAGGAGCAAAGAATGAACAAGCACTGAAAACTTCACACATGGTATACATCCTTCACAATCATATCATTTTAATGAAAATAGGTGAGGTCACCTGCAGCATTAGCAAATGCTTTGTAATACATTCTGACCCAGATGATTTTTCACAGTTCAGTAACACCCTGTTTGAAGTTTTCACAGCAAACAATACACCCACAGGACTGACCAAGTGCGGGTACAAGAGAAGCAACCAGCAATTACTGTGTTGACTTCTGTTACTTTGATCTCCAGGTCGTGACCTGTGCTTTCACCCAATCTTCAAAGTAGAGATTGTAGAATAGGTTATTTTAGAACATGTACTGTTTTGCAAGTGGTTTTTCTGTGTATTTGTTGCTTCCCGTTTAAGGCAAAAGATTTTCAGTCTTTCCTATTGCCATTGTATTTTCTGATTTTAATTCCAGCAGTGAGGAGAAATTCCTGAAATTTTCCTTTACTCTCAACCCCAAGATAAACTTGCGCAAAATATTATCTCTCAAAACTGGAAAGCTTGGAAAAAAAAAAAAAATACAAACAAGTAGGAGTGATAGCACAATATTTTCTTACAGAAATAAATTAAAGCACTTTTATAATGGTGGAAAAACAAGCAAACAAACAACCCAACACTTTTAAAAAGGAACCAAACAGGTTTGGTTAAAAAAATACCACTGAATGAAGCTTTCCATTTTCGTTCCCCCTCCAAAAAAAATTTCATTAACAAACAGGAATGTCATCAATTTTTTCTCTTACGCATTTGAAGGTAAGGAGAAATAACAGGGCATGGAAAACAAAACAGAACACTTTACTGTTTCTTTTTTATTATTTTTTCCCAAAAAATAACTTACTCAAATGTTACTATGTTTCTAAGAAAAAAAAGCAATTGTTTTGAAAGAAAGTCACAGTGTTTTTGGATAAAACCTATATGCAATGAAAAAAAAACAAAAACAGACAAGAGCTATAGCACTGAACTGCTCATTGAAATGGTGAATTATTTGATGATCCAGATCCTTACACCTCAACAAAAAACATAGTTTTCCATGTTATCTAACTATTTCTGATAAACTCTAATTATTTCTTCTTTTTTTTTTTAAGATACAATAATCCTTTTATTTCTGTTCCTAACATATTTGTAAATTAATGAAGTTTTAAAAACTTAATTTTGCATAATTTTTACAGTTGAAATTTTTTAGGTTTTAGAGGACTTTTCAGTTTGCTGGAATGTAAAGATTAAGTAAAGCTTTGATTTCCAGCACCTTTCTCATTCTGGTTGAGGAATTAAATAGCCTGAACTCTAATTGAACTCAGTAGGAATGAAATTAAAGCTCAATGAGAAATGAAGCTGTGGTTCCAATGGTCACTGCAAAAAAGAGTTAAAGTTTTTGATAAAATGTTTATTTCATTGAGGTTCATTGAAATACACTGTTTTGATGTTTTCAATGTGACAAAATTTCTCTAAAAGCTTTAAAAAAAAAGTTACTTCAGAACCTGAAAAAAAATGCCAAATCGAACCATACAATTATTTGCTTTTAAGATTAGTAGCAATACATCTATTCTGTAGAGTTAAATTTGTAAATTTTGGGAAAGGAAGAAAATGCCTAAGTTTCTGCTGAACACGTATTAAGAACTGAATAACTAGTAGACTTCTTTTAATCTGTTTCATCATTATTCATTACGTAAATATACTGCTGTAAAGACAAATTATATATACATACACACACACACACATTATATGCATACAAAATGAGTATTTATACATGTGTGTTCACATGAACATTTTTGTTTGTTTGCTTTTGAATGTAATGCTGTCTTGCAAATACAAGTTATATAATATAACAAAATCATGGAAAATTATCAGGAAGCATTAATTACAGCAGCAGAACCATAAATCATTCAACAAATTGGAAGTCCATTCATCTTTCTTGAACAAGCTTTAATTAACACAGTTTATATGGAAAAAATACCCAAGTTTTTGAAAAGTTGAGAGGAAAGAAAATGGAGGCAATGTTGCAGTTTCCAGCAGATGCATAAATACAATCATTTCACACTTTTGACACGGTGGTTTGCCATGATATGACCTAAAACTACCTTGACCTCCCTGAAATCAACATTTTGCATTGAAATGAAACAACAGACACGCTTGTTTTGATGTATGGCTGCATGACATATTATAAATATTACATCACATAACCACAGAGGATGTCAATCAATAAAAAATTTTTTCAGACAGCACTAAATGAACCATAGGTTCTTGCCTCTGAATGGCTCCTTTAAGGTACTATTTTTGCTTAAATGATTAATAGGAGACATTGTCAGAAAACATACTTAAAGTGAAAAACAGTAAACTGAAGAAATATCATTCATTTTTAAGCAATTCTCCACTGCAAATGTCACATAAATTTATACAGAGACAGCATTGTTAGACTCCTGTAAGCTGGATAGTAGACATAGCTTCCACATAAATGCAAAAGCAATGGGAAAATATGTTATTAAATTTTAGCTGCTCTACTTGTTGAAAACTAAAATACTCTAGATATGTTAGATTTAAAAGTAGACTTGTTAGGAGGTAAAAATCTTTAGATTAATGATAACCAAGAAATCCTTTTCAAAAATGTGGAACAAAGTAAAAAAATGTATCTGCACCCAGAAAAACTCTGCTGCTGTTTTAATCTACAGTATTTATGAGCAATAACCTGCTGTATCCAATTCATGCAGCTTCCTAATAAATCTGCTTTTGGTCTCCTCCACTTTGTGCTGTTTTTATACTAGCTCCTACAGAATACTTTGGATTACATGAACACATTTTCAGGAGTTTTGTAACTCTCAACATTCCAAGTGATCTGCTAACAAGAAGTGAGCTTAGTCTCTGTCTAAGGTCGTCAGCACACTGACCAGTACTTCGTGGCTGCAACTTGCCTCACAGAGAGCCATTTTCAGCTCAAGTGCAAGTACACAAAGACTGGAAGCTTGAATCAGATGTGAACAAGAAAAAATTATTTGTAAAAATAATAATCAATGTCTTACTTGTCTAACAATTACAGCTATGAAAAATTGTCACTTCAGCAGAAATTCCATAATTTTGGACCTATGCTCACAACCACCTTATGTGTAATCTAGCTCATTAAAATTACATTATAGAGATGGCTAGCCTATTTGATTTGATTCTAAACACCAGCAGTTCTGAGTAAAAAACCACAATACAGTAGTGCTTTCTTCTTTATTCTTTAATAGTGTCTTGATACCTCTAATAGAAGAAATGCCTCACCATAATCAGACTGAGTACAGTGACTTTTTTATTATTTTTTTTTATTATTAGCTGTTACCACTAGTATATATAACTGCTGCCTTACCTTGGCCTTAAAGGACATAGGTAAATACATACGAGCACCCTCATTCAGGAAAGCCTGTGTAAACCTGCTCAGCTTAGTCTAAACATTACTGAAATAGTTCCCTAAATGTTTTCTAAGAGGGATCGCATTGAAACTGGGTTACTAAAATTCATAGGTGTTTCATGGCAGAACATGGCACACTGCCTTCAGAAGAGAGAGTAAATTATTTGTTCTGGACTATGAGTTGGATTTAGTTCAGTATTTCTTCAGTATTAAAAACAAAGCTGACATACTTTGTATTTATAATCAAAGACACTAACCTGTACCTCTGGTAGTCATCTTCATCCTTTTCTTTGCAGACCAATTCATTTGGGCAGGCAACATTTCCAAGCAAACTGAGATACTGTAGTGAGGGCACAACTTCAGCCAAATGATCCAAAAGGCTTTCTAATTCTGTTATGTGTCAAAGGTTGTGTGTTAAGGATTCAATGATATGTCTGAAGAAAAGCATTTAGAGTTGCATCACTGCTGATTTAAACATACATTTCAATAACTGACAATCAAATTTAGTATGGCATTCGGAGAAATGTCACATTAATTGTTCCAAGGGCAAACAGGGATAAACTTTAGTCAGTTTGTTGGCATGGAATGAAAGAATTTGGCTGTTTTGTCAGTCTTTTCTTTCCTAGGTGGTTCACTACAGAACATTAAAACTTTGACAAAATGATGGATGCTGTGTGGTAAAATGGCTAGCAATTGCTATTGCCATGAAACTTTTCCAGCATGGAAACAAACAGTTTCACAGAACATTCATCACTAATATATTCAGTCCATTGGAAAACGAGTTTGTTTTTTTTTTTTTTAAGTCAAACCACAACAACCCGCTTTCACTGTCAGAATATAAATACTTTTAGTGCCACAGCAACACATTTGTAATTACTCAATTAGTACATGCAAATAAATGATTCTAGAAAAGCAACTTAAAGAATTCAATATGTATTTTATACGTGAAGTTTAGAAGTCCATAAAGCATATCTTTCATTAAAATAGCCTTATACTTTGGTGTTATGAGACATTTCAACTCAAGTATGTTCCTCAGAACATAAATGATGACACATCTTTGATATTGTAAAATATACTAAAACAAACAAACAAGCAGAAATTAATCTTTCAACCACTGCAATATTGGATATCACTGCTTAGGTTTAAGCATAACAATATTCAACTATACTGAAATATACTGATTGAACAACTAGAGTAAATTTTTGTTGAAGTGCAGTCTCAGAGTATCACGCTACACATTCTTGTTTGGTTCAATTTACATGCAAAACTTGAAATTCTAAAAAAAAAAAGAGGCCATACATACGTGTATGTAGTTTTCGGAGCTTAAAACCTGACTGGTTTAGACAATAGTAGTAATTATTCAAAACCATTAAGGGTATTTCATTGTTTTGTTTTTATCCACTCCTGCTGTTACAGACCACAACTATTATTTTAAATCCTCAGTTCACTTGTGTTGCTATTATTTATACTTGATTTATGTGTTTCTGTTATCTTTGCTATTTTTAGGTGATGGAATTTACTTTATTTCTTCACCTCAATATCTTAAGGGCAACAGAAGCAATACAGAATGAAAAGAGCAGCTTCACTGTTAAAAACGTTGTCTTCTTTTTGTTCTGAAATTTCATTTTATTTCCAATCATAAGATCATGTTGACAATTATTAATTTTAGCATATTAAAAAACAGCACAGTCATACTCAAAGCTATGTTCTCTACCAAAATATCTGCGGAAATTACACTTAAATATTTTGCATCAAATCATCAACTAGACCATAAGAAAAACTGAATCATGAAGCATCACATAATACAACACATCTTAGCCATGATAAAGACACCACCAAAATTCTCATCTTCATTTCTAGACCTCTAGCCACACATAAACTTTTAAAACAAATTATTTTCATGGCTCTTTTGGGAAGGAAGCAAATTTGATGGGAAGGCTATGGAATCGTAGAATCATTTGCGAGTTGGAATGTTGGAAGACCTTTAGCAGTCATCTAGCCTAACTCCCCTTCAATGAACAGGGATACCTACAGCTTGATGAAGTTGCTTGTGGCCCTGTCCAGCCTGACCTTGAGGGTCTCCAAGGCACCTAACACCTCTCTGGGCAAACTGTTCCAGTGCTTTACCACCTGTACTGTAAGAAACATTTTTCTTCTAACCAATCCTAAATCTTCTCTCCTTTAGTCTGAAACTGTTTCCCCTTGTCCTGACACAACAGATCCTGCTCAAGAGTCTGCCCCCTTCTCTCTTATAGTCCCCCCTTTAGATACTGAAAGGTTGCTATCAGGTCTCCTGGAGCATTCCCTTCACTAGGCTGAACAGCCCCAGCTCTTTTAGCCTGACCTTGTAGAGGAGGTGCTCCATCCCTTGGATCATTTCTGTAGCCATTCTCTGGACATGCTCCAACAGGTCCATGTACAGAAGACCCCACATCTGGATGCAGTACTCCAGGTGAGGTCTCACCAGCACAGAGTAGAAGGGCAGGATTACCTCCCTCACCCTGCTGCAATGTCACAAACTCTTTTTCCACACATGTTCAACTAAAGATTTTTTAAATTTTCAAGGACTGTTAGAGGAGTGCTTGCATCTAGAACCCTCCCTCAGCCAGGAGAAACAATTTCTTTCAGGACTGATTAAATTGCACAAAGGTTTCATTAGATAAGTAATTTATTGTTACAAAAAGCAGAAAAGCAGTTATTTCAATTACAGCAATGACACAAAGGGGGTTAGCTGTTGCAAAGCTTACATCTTATCTGTCCATTCCCTATTAAAAACAAACAAACAAACAAACAAACAAAAAAACAAAGACACTTTTTTGATTCTTTTATGAAGTAAAAATTTAGGATTTTCGATTGCAATTCAGTAGAGCTTTTTCTGGGTTAGAATTTTTTCTCCTCAAAGTTAGTGATTACTGATTAAGACAGATGTCTTCTAACTCACATTTGACCACACAGAGTTACAGGAAAACATCAAAATGCTTTTGGATATTTAATATATAACAACTTAGATTAACACCACAAATCCTAGTCCTGCAGAAAGCAAAGGGGAGACATACCATACTCACTAAGGCTCTTGGTTAAATAGTAGTTAATAACCTGCATATTGAATATGTAAATCCACCCCAAAGATGGATATTAGTGTCTAGATTCTAATATTTCACATCCAAATCACATTGCTTTTTGATACAGATACTCTCCTATAAAAATTCTCTCAAACAAGATGACAAGTAGCACACATCAACATCTTACCATGTAGTAGTTGCCCTCCAGACATTTTCTTTCTTATCATTTACTCATTTTCCTCTGTAGAATTAGATAGATACTTAGCACCCTAGCATTATTTTGATTTCAGCTGCAACAGGAGCAGAAACATGAGAAAACCCAAGAATCACACATAATCATCTGAAACACAGAAGGTCATTAATTCATGTAAAAGTTAAAGATTTGCAAACTTGGAACAGCCCCAGAATCACAGAATAATAAGAACACTTGTCCACCAATCAACCTGTGGGTTGTGATAGTCAACTTTTAGTTGCCAGAATAGGCCATCATATAACAACTAACATAATTGCACTCATTAATTAAAACTTCTGTTATGTGGGATTTCAACTCTTTTTCCTTCCTCCTTTAAAAAAAAAAAAAAAGACAATTGAAGGTACAGAATATTTTTCCAAGGAGTCCCATTTACCTGCCATCACAGCTACTCCTCACAAGCAGGTAGGAGAAAAAATAACTGAAGAACTGTTCAAATTCTCATGACTAAGTATTTTTCAGAGATGAGACATAAGTCATAGAGTACTTCTAATGCAGCATTTAGTTAATTAGGTCATATATTTGTTTTCCTTTAGAAATTGTGGAAGGCCACCAAAACTATAAAGTGTTTCTAAAACAATGCTAAAAATACAGAGGAAGAAAATCAAAAGCAAGTTGCAAATTTAATTTTCTTTTTCCTGTTCATGATTCACTGTTGCCATCATGATGCAACCAGAGCCAAAGAACTGCAAAACTCTGCTGTGTAATTGCTAAGATCAACCTCATCTCTACTCTCTCCAAAAATGAATGCCACAATTAAATCCATGCACAGTGCAAGGGGAATTTTCTTTATTTAAAGTTCAATGACAGAAACCCTGAACTCATTCTTCTGAAGGCAGTATCATTGATCACCAGGTAAATACGTAGCAGTGATGGAAATATTTATACTGTAGTCTCTGTTGTTCGAAAAATATTCAAAATTGTCTCTGTTAAAATAATTAAAATGTCTTGGCATACCACCTTCATTCAACTGTTGTCATTACCAGTCTATAAATGCCTTTCTTTCCGAAGAACACTGATCAAAATAAAAATGTGTAAGTTTTCTTTTTTTTCTAAGCTTGCCTACCCTTCAGATAACAAGTTAATTCTTAGCAATGATACAGTGATAATCCCCTCCAAAAATACAACCTGGCCTCCATGAACAATTAACATAAATCTACTAAATGTATTTTAAATTTCCATCCTCATCAGAAGATTATGATTTCTTGTGCTGTTTTCATTTTATATTAGGAAAATACTTAAGAGAACTGGTTCTTCCATACTCAGATCAACTTTTTAAAACCTCCTAATTATTTACATGTATGCACACAAACATGCTTATATATTTATAGTAGACTGTTCACAGCAAACATATGCACAAGCACACACAACTGATTAGCTTACTTTCTGTTAAAAAAAAATAAAATAAATGCTACAGTAGCACCAAAACATTATCAATAGTGTTACTTGAAAAATCTAGTGCTATAGTTGGCCCAGTTAACCTGCTAAGCAGTATAATAAAACTCTAGGTGCAAAATTTATGCAATCAAAAATATCCTACAAATAAGCATGATCTGTGTTGTTCACTTTCACTGACTTCTACTCAATAACATAGTTTTGAAGTTTTTCAGAAAGCAAAAAGAGCAAGCCAAATGCTCAAGGCAAATAATGCACCTCCCTTCTTTGGCTAAGAATTAACTTGGTTTGTAACTGTCTAGCTGTTATAAGAACTCAGGAATGATGCTGAACATCCCCCATACTCCGTACTATTTTCTCTCACTCTCTTATTTTTGGTTCATAAAATTACTTTTTCAATAATTTTGAACAGTATGAGCAATATGACTTGCTGGTCAAACCTTTGGTAACAGAAACAACCTCTGGTAACAGTTTTTAAGTTAAATATAACTGCATTAAAATGCTGTTCTACATAGACCTGTGCAAATAAACTAGCCAATATGCATTTCATATCTCACCACCTGGTTTTCTTTTCCATGAATATAGGTCAAAGATCATTAAGAAAACTGCAATTTTTTTCTGTAAACTTTTTTTTTACTGCTAGCATATTTTTTTTTTTTTAAACAGTCACACACTCAAATTAATTGACCTTCTAAGGAAACTAATAACTCTTCATACTCAATGCTTTGCAAGTTGTACGACTATTTTCTTTGAAAAAGCTTGTATTTTGCCTTGCCAATTTTTTTGCCCAGATAGTTGAGGAAAAGCTATCTGCATTTATGACCTTCGATGATTACAGCTTTCAGAAGTTCTTGGAAGCAAAGAGATAAAGCAAAGAGCAATCACTTTTATGTTCAAAATATTTATGAAATGTGATATTTCTAATGTTCTCTAGGTAAACATAACATTTTAGACCACCGTAGAGGAAGACCAAAAACTGTCACTCAGAAGTCTTTTGTCAACCATGTCATGCAGGTTCTGTAATCAATATGAAATTAAAACAGCTGGATAGCCATTCTACCGGTCTTAAACAAGCAAGATACCTGTATTTTTTCAAATTTGAAACATCTTTTGCTTTAATTAACTTTATCACAAATATGTTGCAGCAATTACAAGTGATTCTACAGGCAAATAGCCTTGAAGCAGAAGTTACCAATTCTCCTCTGAATGCAGTATGAAAAGATCTTTGCCACCTGAACGCTTTTCCATTAGAATGTGCTAGGTCTTCATGGTTGGATAACCACAGAAATAGCTTGCATTATGCAAGTCTTCCTCTTCTGCAACAGGATGCCACATACAGTCATTTATATGCCACATTCTAGCTTGAGCCCTGTCTGATAGGCAGTCAGAGCCCTGAGATAGGGCCTTGCTCACTGATTTTAAAACCACCTCACTCAAGAAGGAAAAGTTGCAGCACAGGTGGTAATTAATTAAGTCCATACATCTTATGGTGAGCTTCTTATCTGCTGAATACTGAGGATATTCTGTCTAGTGGAGTAGCATTAGATTTCTTTGCAAATTTCCAAATTTTTCTGCAAGCCCAGGGTTCCTAGGTGGCAAGTTTTAAGAACATATTTCAATGTCATTAGTTATACAATTAGAGGCATTTAGATAGTACCATCAATGTTAGATTCTAACTTTTGGTTTTCCCCATAGTTGTCACACAGTTAGGCTAGATATCTGTGATGTTTCCTTCCAGCTGAACTGTTCTATTCTAAGTTGAGAACATTAGAATGCTTCTATTTCTACAAGCAAATTATTTTTCTGTTCTCTAGAGAGATACATCAATTCAAAAAACATCATTTACTTCAAAGATTTTCTTTTAACACTGTTGCTTCCAGTTTTTGCTCAAGATTCCCAAGAAAACACAAAGATAATTAAAAAAAATGCAGTGGCTCATCATTTTTAAAAGTTCTGACAACTGGAGTTAAATTTGTCCAATTGCTGCTCTAGAAGAGGAGAATGAATTGCCTGTACTACCTCCTCCTTTTGCAGACATTTAGCATCATACATTCACATTACTTACTTTTTGTTTCAGGTACATTGTGCAAGAAAAAAGGTGGTCTTGAGGATGGTGAAGAGTGGAAAAAAAAAAAGGCTCAAGACTCAAGTAAATTTAAAACATTTTGCAGAATTCATTGAGGTTTTTGTTTCATCAGGTATTGTAGCTCTCTCGTATGCCACACTCAAAATCAGCCATATTTGTCAGTGTCACATAGAGAGTTCTCAGGACCAAATACAGGAATACTGCTGTACCATTTCAGCTCATATCTTTGTTTAGTGGAGATAGAGATCTATAGATAATGGGAGACAATTTTGTCTTTAATGTATTCACTCAATCTAAACATCAAGTCCTCTGCACTTAACACAATGAGATTTTGGTCACAGATTGGGACTTCTAGGTCTTCAAGCACTTTAGGACAACATAGGAACAAGCACAGGCACAATAATTTATAATCTATGGTTTGTAATTATGCATTAGGACAAAAACTTTGTGTAGATAGATGATAATCAGAAATACTTACCGGGACATCCTTTAGTTCAGATACTCAATCCATGCCATGTTCAAATATTCAGAAACCTATCATCCCTAAATCTGAAGCACATTTAGCACCTTTGCCATAAGCAATGCATTTATCATTAGTACCGTTCAGCCTCAGCTCTGCATTTCCCACTTGTGAAATATTTTTGTTTTTCTCTCAGGCATGATCAATCTGCAGCCCAGCACAGATCACAGTGCGGCTACCCCCTGCTCAGCGCCATCATGGAGGCTCTTCCCGCCAAATGGCCCCACTCAGTCCTTCAGCACTAACCAAACACTGGTGCGTTATTAACCCCATCTGGGCTGACATCAGGGTGTAGTGCAGAGCAAGCTTAAGTTATGGCAAATAAGTTTATGGCTCTTAATACATTGGCTAAACACAGTCCTGTGAACACGGATAAATGTGCAGCCATGCTTTCCATTGTGATACTGGAATTTGAGAATAGGTTTCAAGATTGATCATTACGGTCTTTTTCAACCCAGGCCATTCTATGATTCTATGAGGGAATGACTGTTTACAAGGGCGGACAGTGATAGGACAAAGAAGAATGATTTTAATCTAAGGCAGGGGAAGTTTAGGTTAGATGTTAGGAGGAAGTTTTCACACAGAGGGTGGTGACACACTGGAACAGGCTGCCCAAGGAGGTTGTGGATGCCCCATCCCTGTAAGCATTCAAGGCTGGGTTGGATGTGGCTCTGGGCAGCCTGGTCTGGTGGTTGGCAACCCTGCACGTAGCAGGGGGATTGAAACTAGATCATCATTATGTTTTTTTTCAACCCAGGCCATTCTATGATTCTATGATTGCCCATCAATTTCTTGGTTTATTTGCGACTCTACTTTCAGTTGACATAAACATATTGCTTGTGACTTTTCAAATGGAATGTATAGACCTGCAATAAAAAAGTGATCATATATCTTTACCAGACTTTTATAAGCTCTCTCTTACCAGAGAGAAATATTCCTTCTCTTCACAGTCACACCTTAATCGTGCCATCGCTTTTTGGCAGTAGTTACGTTTGTGAACAACTGTTTTCAAGGATGAAGTGCAGAAAGAGCAAAACTTCATCAAAGATCTCTGATTAACACCTTGAGAGATCACTGAGAATTGCAACCACTGCCATCAAACAAGCACTTCTGCAACTCCTCTCTTAAATTATTGGCAACATGCTACAAAAAGTATATACACTGTATCTATAATGTGGGTAGCTCCATACTCCCAAATTTCCAATTTTATAGTTTTTAGTCTGAATTTTAAAAATATCTGGATAGGTCAAACCCTGCTTATCATTCTATCACTGACATTGAGAGTTTACTGACTTGATTTTAAGTATGCCTGTGAAACCCAACAGAACCTCTTCAAAGCTTACTGCTAACAGTAAATTTTTTCTCCTGATTTGTTCAACTAATTCTTATTTAATATGCCTGCCCTCCTTTTGATAATTGCAAAGTTTTTTCTTGATGCTTCCTATCCCACACACTTGCATATACACACTCAGGGATCCTACCACCAAATTCACACATCCTGCTTTGTAGATGGAAATATGCCACATCAGACATCCACAGCATCATCAAAAATGTTATTATACATACTTTACCAAAGCATGACCAACTCAGATTTTACATGTGGCAGCAAATAATAATACCGAATTATTCAAAGTGACCAGAAGCGTCCTGGTATTAACCAGAAATCTATCACTTACCTTGAACAGTGGTGACTCTTATGGTTCAAGAGACACTTGACAAATTTCCAGTAGTGCCACTGAGTATATAAACTGCTCTGGTGATTTTTATTTATTTATAAAGTCAAAAATAAGTGCAGAAATCATAGAACCTGTAGTTATTACTTCTCTCCTCAGTAAGAGGATTTTGCTTTAGTAGGAGGTAAATTGCTCTCTGTTTACACTGTCTGAAACAAAAGCCTGCAGTTGAGCAGCCTTGTCCTCACTCTGCAATTAGGAGAATGTTTTCACAGCCTGTGCTCTGTAGGCCTCAGTTGGCCTTTTGGACAAAATTTGATTGCCCTTCACTTTTGTAAAATCATAAATTACACATCTTCAAATCTCCAGAAGGGTCAAAACATGAGAAATGATTTAATAATCAAGTCCATGTCCAGTCCTTGTAGATAATTAGCTTTTACAGACCATTACATATAAGCCTACCGATTGGGGTCTCTGAATCAGCATAGTATTCAGGCAAATGCTGAAATATTTATTCTGAATAAACTTAAGTAGGCATGCACTAACTTCAGATATATGGAGAAGTGCCTGACTGGTTATGAATGGATTTAACCATGCATCTAAATATTTAAATATATGGTTTGAGTAGCACTTCATATGAATTATACAGAGCCGGAACACCAAGAATATAGTGACAAAATTTAATGGTTGCAGTTACCAAATTGTGCCTAATACCAACTTCATTTTTGATTGCTTTTTCATTTTTTTTAAAATTTATTATTATTATTATTATTATTATTATTATTATTTTATTTTATTTTATTTTATTATTATTTACTTTTAAGAGCTATTGAGGTACAAAAACTTGATATCATTTCATTGCACCCTCTATTCCACTAGAGGTCAGCCTGCAACAGAACCCCAAGCAAACACAAGAACTGCAGCACACCGGTAGCACTGACATTATTTTCTTTCTCTATTTTATCTATTAAAAAAGATTTCTTCAGAGCCATAACTTAGATCTCTCACTAAAATGGAGCAACAGGAAGATATAATGGTGCATTTCATTTATGAATGACCTATAATAAATTACTATGAAGTATTCCAGGTGCCAAGCGAGAGAATGCTTTGTCTGCACATGAACTATATTTCACATACTTTAATTTGGCTGACACATAAAACTCATTTGACATTTTGCAGGTATTTCTTTGAAAGGATATTTGGTTCTTGTTGAGCGTTAAGGTGTGGAGGTGGGGTAACCTGGGTAGCAGAAGGTCATTTCCGAGTAGATTGTTGTCCAAGATCAGCTCTTCCAAGTAACTGAATGTTTTCAGTCCTTCTAGTGACCTGCAAATGACAAAGGCAACAGGAAAAATGATACTCCACTAAATCAGGGAGGCCATTATGAGCTGAAATAAATATTTTAACCTTCCCTTTCAGGAGTGGGAATAGTTTTGGTTTGGGCCTGTCAGAAGAGTGAATGACAAGCATTAGTGGCAAAGGGAGTGCTGGCACTGCAACACATCCTTCACATGCTGGCAGGATGAAGGATGGGGGTCACTTAGTGAGTAGCCAGGATCCAAAACAAAAGGCTTCAGATATGGGGCCTGCAGGATGAATTTGTCAATGTCTTGTGCCTTCAGGCACCCAGCCTCGCCTGACCCTAACCTCCATTCCCAAGATAAATAACTCTGTCACAGTTCACCTTCATTCCCTGGACACAAATTTAAGTTGTCATCCATCATTTCTGCCAAGAAATATCATACCCCGCTAACAATAATAAATACAACTTCAAGTATCATTTCTTAGCAGTTACCCTACATGCAATAATAGGAAATGGAAAAAGGATTTTTTTTTCCTTTTTATTAACCACTTAATTTGCTTCTCCTTGAGTCTCTGCAAACAACATAAAATGTTCTCTACAAAATAAAATGCAGAATTACTCCAGACAGAAAAGGCATTTACTTTCTTCTTGGAACTTTCTGTCCCACTATCAAGCCACAGGTCAGACTGCAGAAAGCAGCTTTAAAAAGGAGCATTTCACAACATGGAAGTGAAATGATGGATTGTAAATAAACAGGATTCTGGAGGTATTCATTCCCCTGATAATACAGTATAAGGAGGAAAAAAAAAAAAAACAAAAATCTAAAAGAACACTTAGGCACTTTGTTAAAGCATCTATTCCAAACTCAATTCTTAATGCTTGCACATTCCAGCAAGAAAAAAACCCACACATTAATCAAGTAAGAGGCATGGTATACAGATCATAGGCACAGACACATTCACAGCTCATTCACCTACCAGACACCTAAAGATATGCGGAGATTGCATGGCTTGACAGCTGATCTACTATGCCTACCACTGGGAAGATCATCACTGTATCTCTTGGCTGTTTTATAACATGTGATGAATAAGGGAATAAGGTCTATACTATTTATTCACTTTCCAGTGACATTTATACCAAAGGGATTTCCTCACTCTCCCTAGTTTTTGGCAAAGATCAAAATCCAGCTAAGGTCCCTGTTAAAGAGTTCTACAGACACTATAACTGGAGGAAAATACAAATATTATGTGTTCCTAATTAGACAACATAGCATTCATCTGTTGTCGCAATAATAAAAATACTGTTTTTGTAGATGCAACATCCTGATCACATAAATCACAGAGCATTCAGACAATGCTTTTTTTTTTCCTTTTTTTTTTTTTTTTTTTTCTGGAAAATCAAGTTTGGAACCTTTGAACTATTATACACTAAATTATAAACATTTCAGTGACTCTTATCACAACACAAGAAAAGTATATTCCAATCTAAGGACTCCAGAGTACTTCAGACCTAGTTGACTTGGCATTCTGGAAGGGAGTTGCCACTATTATTAATGCAATTTTGGTGCTGGACAGCCAAACCTGAAGACAATTCACTAAGCCTACACCCTATGGCATATCTATATGATATATTGAGACTAGTTTCCGAAGCTGCAAGAGCAAAAGCCTCCATTCTAAACACACCAGAACAACCATCAGAGTAGCAGTCATATTTTTGCACTTGCACTTAAAAAACTCTTCTGGAAAAGCTCAATTCGGCCTGCATAACCCATCCATAGATGAGAGCTGCTGGACTGAGTAGCTATTTCAGTGAAGGGGTCATAACAAACTTTGTTTTGCCAAAGTCAAGATCAGAAGAGAGATCAGTGAACATTTCAGACAGTGCTTTCCCCCAAGTACCTTTAAAAGGCAAAATAATCTAGAGGAAGCAGCTGCGAGTTTATCAAGCTGTTATGAGTTTTTCATTTCAGTTTATTTGACAAACCTAGTTCAGTAAATTCCCTTTAAATAATCTTTATTATATAAATAGTGGATTATTTCCAAACCTCACATTTTAGTGTAAGACTTTGACTTGCCAAAGGAGTTCAGAGAAGGCCACCTCCTTGTCAACACCACAGAGCCTTATGGGATGTTAATAGGTCCTTTGTGAAAAAGCATTGTTTGGGCTCTGGTCAATGTCAGCATCAAAATACACATTGTTCCTGAGTTATGTTATGCAAATATAATACTCTTATCATAAGAATCGGCAAACGGTTGGCAACGGGCAAAGAGAAGAAAGCACACATCCAAAACTGCTGCAGGGAAGGCATAAAACAAAATGACAAGCCATGAAGTGGGACAAAAGGCCCTGAAACACTAGAGGGAGTTGCCTATTGAAACAGCCTTTCTTTCACAAGCCTAGGCTGAATACAAGGGTACTGGTTTCATCGATAGGCAGAGGAAATTGTGCACAAATCTCCTTACACCTGTCTAGTTTTGATAATTTTTGCCATGTAATGTTATTAGCTGTTCAGTTAAAAAGGAGCTGTGTTACACAGAGGGTTGCTTATTAATTGTTGTTTTCATGTCATCGGGGTAGTGTGCACTTGGTGATTTAATCAGCTAAATTCAGCTCCTAGAGAGATGAGAGGGGCTGACACAGTACAGAGAGAAGGTGTAAATATTAACATAAATTTACATCCATATTTTAGACCAGTATTCATAGAATTCTGGTTTTTGCTCCTTAAACTGATTTTTAAAATTAAAATCCAGGGCAAAAACATCTATCATCATAACATATAAGTAAATATTGCCAAGCAGTTTCACTCTGAGATTAAAAAAACAAAACAAAACAAAACAAAAAAAAAACATTGTAAGTACAATCTGTGCAATAAGTTTAAGGTGAGTTGCTGAAATTTATTCCATAATTTCTACGTGCCTCGATTTCCCATTTGCAGATGAAGGATAACACCACCTACGTAAGAAAGAATTACAGTTGTGACTTAGTACATAGAAAGCATTCAGAGAAGCTGAGGTAGAAGTTAGTAGAAAACACCAGCATTTATCTTTAGAGTATGATAGTTACATTAATGTACTGTATCTTCTTATGAGTCCATTATAAAATAGGATAGGACCGTGTACCCATCCACATGGCATAGTAAGAAGCACAGAAACACTGCAGATGAAAAGTATTGAATAAGGGAATTCCCCTGAGAAAAAGAACCAGCCTAAAATTAAATCTGGCCTGCTTTCTCATAGTTCACAGCAGAGGAAACGTCTCCACTTCTTGGCTTATTAAAACAAGCACATGACCCTACCACCACAACAGAACCAGTGCTGAAGGGCAGTGGCAAGTAGCTGTTTTCCCTAGCTTCAGAAAGCTAATCAGCATCACTAAGGTGTACTGCAGGTTTTCCCTGCTGCAATGACAGAAAATCCACCCATTATCTCACCTACAGGTACCATCTCAGTTACCTCATCACAGGGCTCACAATGCTCCCAGAGGAGAGCAAGTGCTGCCAAGAGATTTCCATTGCAATTTCCAAAGTCACATCAAACCGACAAAACATCACAACGTATTCAGTGCCACCTCATTCAAACAGAAAAAACTTTAAGTTTCCACTGTAATTAACCCTATCCTCATTAAGATAATTATGATCAAGCTCCCTGTCACAGCTAATATTGCAGCATCATTGCCTGTGGCTCACGCTCTGCCCTCATTAGCTTACAAAGCCACTGCACTAAACAGGAAAGTGATTCCCTCTGCAAAACGACTTAAGATGTTCTGTAAGCAGACAGTAAATAATCCTTTAGAATACAAAGGTCTCAGAAATGTCATTTTATCCAAGTCCTTCAACTAATCAGCCTGATTTCTTCCAGCTTTCTTTTCCATAATTCATTCATGATTTCTTACAAAGTTTTAATCATAAAGGAATGTCACGGCAGGGATTTTTCCCTCTATGTGCATGCATGGCAATTGCCAGCTACGCTACTTCATAGACTCCCCCTGGCCTGATGGGATTTGGTTACAATTAAACTAAAGAGCAGCTCTTCATTTTGGTAATATTTGACAATGAAAACGTGAAAATTCATCAACGAAAAGAAAAGCAGAAGCACCTGAAGTGATGGACAAACCTTGGTACAATGCTGTTGTCCCTGTCCTGAAAAACTTCAAAAGTATATTCTAAAAAGGTGTTTCTCACATTCTACCTCACTCCAGTTCTAATAAGACAGCTGACTCCTATCTAATGACTTTTTTCTCCTGTTTAACAGGAAAAGTGAGAGCAGTTAACAGTATGTAAATGAGAGAGTTTGGCTTTTGCCTTTAAATTGATTTGTACTCTGTTGACAAGAGATAGCCACTACCAGAAGTTAAAGACAGAGCTGCTATATTACAAGAGCTTTTTAATATGTCTTTTTCCTTGCCTTTTATGTTTTAACAGATTACAGGAGAGCAGCATCAACATGAAAACCCTATTACTGGATAATTTCAGCATTTTAAGACTATAAATCTAATTTCTATTCCTTAGCACCTGCCAGCCAAAGATGACAAAGGCTGTTGGTTTTATATATATACATATATATGTATATATAATAATAAATAATAAACATTTTTCTTAATTCCTTGAGAATGCAAAATATAATTTCAGTTTTACTTGTTCTGATTTCTGTTCAAATTTATCTTCCCTTTAATCTGAATCATAACACACAAATAAGGGGGGGGAAGGGAGAGGAAGCTATTTTATTCTGATGATAGAAGGAGTTCGGTGAATCTCCCATGCAAATTGACTTGGACTGAGGTCTCTGACTCAACTCTCTACTCTCAAATCTCTTTCAGAGGTTCAGTTCTAAACACACTTCTCCCATGCAAGTACAGAAAACTAAATAATGCATTTTAAAGAAAACAAAGCAGATGGATAATACATTCAAATAGAAAACAGAAAGGATGATGTAACGGAGTTCTTACATGATTTCTGGACCAAAGGGAAAGGAGAAGATTTTTAAAAAATAGAGAAAGTAAAGAACCCCAAAACTCCAGCATTAAAGTACCAAAGATTGATTTTGTCGGTCTAGTTTTCTGGTTTCAGAGAGCAAACATTTTTTCTCTTGTATACATCAGCTTGTCATCAGGCCAATGTGTTGAAATATCAGTACCTGCATGCTGGCCTTCTAGTGTGAGCCAAGAGCAAATTTGGACTATATAAATCACACAATTCTGTTCAATGGAGAAACAGCTTCCCAATGTTACCAAAACATGAAATATCTAGTTGTTTAATATCAGAGGGAAAGTTAGCATTTCACAAGACATTTAGAAGTAGCATTTTGCATCACTTTCAGTCAATCAATTTCCAGCATTCTGACAAAAGAAGATCTCAATAAGAAAAGATGATTAACCAGATCTACAATTAGTCTCTGAGTCTTTTCATACTAAAGGTCATATTCAACTCTCAAATGTACAATGAAATGAATATCCATCCCTCATTCTTCCCCTTTCTTTATATGCTGATATCATGAAACTATCTGAGATATCTTATTAGAAAAAAGATAGTCATGAAAACATCTTGCAGAACAATCAAACTAAAGCTATGTAAACACATACAAATGATAGGGATTAACATAAGTCCAGAATCCTCAACTGTTTTTATCATCTTGCTTTGAGTCTTATGCAGCAAATTTTGTTGCTTAAAAAAAAAAAAAAAAAAAAAGACCAAACAAAAACCCCTCAACTCTCACAATCTACAACCCATCCTCAAACCTCAAAGAATACACAAACAGAAGAGTCAATAAATAGATGGACAAAAATACATATTCGGACTTTCTGAATTCTAAATATTGAGTTTTACAAATTTCATTTTCACTTTTTTTTTTTTTTTTTTTTTTACCAATTCTAAAACAGAAATACAGAATCTAGTTTTTTTTTTAAAGAAAAGGAGAAATTTTGTTATTAAGCAGCATGTCCTCAAACAAAGGAATTATTGAAAAATAGTGATGCACATCTGTAGAGGTCTAGTTATTTGTAAACCCCTAAGAGCCAGCAATAAAAATGGGCATTTCCAAAAGGTGATGATGCAGGTCTTCAGGTAAGACTCGGTGAAGTACATACACTGAGGAGGGATGAGCATTGCCTATTTGTGTAAAGTCTTGCAATGTAATTAGAAAAATTTACAACATTAAGGTAAAATAAGCCACCAAAGCTATGTCCCATGAAGTTGCATTTTATAGTGAAATAAGCTACAAGCCCTAATTACAGATTTCAGTAGCTCTCAAAACCATGAAGTCAACCATTTTAACACTAACACCATTCGCTCCTATGAAGACTCCAGTTAAAAAATAGAATATACATATATTTTTCTGGTCTATCTAAACAACCACACTTACTGGGGTGAGATTCACTTTCTCTGCTAATTAAAGTCTCAGATTTCACTGTGTATTTAATACAGCTCTACTCAAGAGGATATCTGAATAATAGAGTTCAAGCTATATCTTTTATGTCAGGCTTCTTTCTGCTCAACTATTTTATAATTCATCTTCAGGATTAAACTAAGATTTTACAGGATATTACTGCTACAATTTTGAGTAAATTTAAATAAAATGACAATCAATGTGAAAATATAGCCTGTGGCAAGACAGTTTTCACATAAGGTATACAAAATATTTCAAAAAATAATACAAAATGGATCAAAAAATGAGGTCTTAGTCATCTAATAATTGAGCATGTATCAGGTAACAAAATACAAAATACAGTCTGCGAAACACAACCGAAAATTATCCAGCATAGAGCTAGTGACAGTGCGCATTCACATTTTATCAAAAGGCATTCTGGAAGGTAAGCCCCCTGTACTTCAGTGTATGTCCCTTCAGCAATACTAGAATCATAGAATGGTTTAGGCTGGAAGGGACATTTAAGATCATCTCATTGCAACCCCCCTGCTATAGGCAGGGTCACTATCCTCTAGACCATGTTGCTCAAAGCCCCATCCAGCTTGGCCTTGAATACTCCCAGGGAGGGGGAATTCACAGTCTCACTGGGCAAGTCTTAAATATGAACTTAAACATACAGGTATACAATAAGCACATCCTGCTAAAATTTCCTGGAAGTATTAACGATGAACAACAAGGTCAGAGGAGTTAGAAGAAAAGCTTTGGATGTGAACGCCTTTCTTGCTGCACCTTTTCCCCCAGTTTTAACTTGGAATTCAGTCATAATAAAACAAGTGGCTTCAAAACTGAATTAACAAAAAAATAAAAAAAATTCAAGCACTTCCATTTCCTGAATTCAGAAGAATTCAAACAAGCATTAATGACTGGAAACAGCAAAAGAACAAATCCGAATTTACAAAATATGAACTTACCTGCCAGAAAAATAAATAAAACGCTAAAAACATATTTATTTTTAAAAGCTCTTCTTAACTCCATATATTAAGTTGAGAATCTTATAAAAACAGTATTATCATGGAAATATGAGCAAATTCAAGTGCAAAGGCAGTGCCATAATGAAAGCTGTACTGTATCTTGGATCAATCTGTCACTCTGCAATTCAGACAGTAACCTGACCGCTCCCCTTTTTGCACAGAGAGGGGGAGTAACAAGCCTGTAGAGTGAATAGAGTAAAGCCCATTTCAACTACTTGTGTTTAGTGAGAAGGGGGGAAAGAAAAGTAATTTTTCTCCCATCTTCCACAACAACCAAGGCTGAGGATTGACAAGCAAATTGACGCACTGCTCAGAGGGCAAAAGATAAATGTTTGATGAATTGGCCATTGCTGGAGGAGTGATGGGCTTCATATGTGCATAATGGACTAGCTGCCGTTCAATTCAGATTGCCTGCCAAGATAAGAAACCATAATGAATGGACCAAGCACAGCCTGTGCCATAAGAAAGTATAATCTGACTAGTTTTAATAAACTTAATAAAAAAGATGAAGCAGAGGGAGGCAAGGGGACTGGCCTTTGTGACCAGCTCTAAGAGGTGAGAACGACTAATAGACTGCTTAAGCATGATAGCAGAAAATTGTTAATGGACATAACACTGAACCTCCTGATGTTAAAAAAACATCTTTACAACAACTGAAAACCATAGAGATCTGCATATGCATGTACCCCAGACACTAGCAGTTCTTATATAGCATATAACTGCCATTTATTTTTTCTTCTCTTCTACTACTTACCAGGTCTCCTTTACTTCCTTTATCCCTTCTGCACGATAACTTATTCCTTAACCAGATGCACACAAAAAACAATAATTTTACCAACAACTCCCCAGACTCAAAATAACTCTTCTCATTGTAACCCAATAAAATTCAGACCCAGTTTCTGACAGATTCTGGCTTTACAACTACACTACTCATGTTCACTCCCCAAGGAGAAACATCTTTTACCACAAAGAATTGTTCACAGTATAATTTCATTTGATTTTGCAAGCTAAGTTTCTATCAATTATAAAAAATTGCCAGTATGGCTACAGCAAAACAAATAAACAAGCAAACTACAATCCTTTCTAGCACAGGCAATACTAAGTTGCCAGTTTAGTCCTTTCGGTCCAGTATTTGCTAGGCTGGAGACAAGATTCCAGCTGATACAATTCCCCTTTGTACCCACAACCTGACCTTCTGTGTTACCAACAAGCACTACAAAAAGAAATAAAGAGCTTTAAAACAAAACAAAACTGAACAAAAAATCAACAACATTCGACAGTGATATTTTACTCTTTATGTGTACACCTATGGATATACAATAGTCTGCTAATCACCATCATTTTCATGGGGAGAAGCATTTACACATAGGGCCATTTTTGCTTTTCCTTTCTCATTATGTGTGGCCTTTAGGGAGACACCACATGAACAGCGGTGACTCCTTCCTGAAGCTTACCAGACAATTATACTCGAACTTGTGACTAAAAAAGCTGAAGGAGTTAACAAGAGGCAAAACACTCCTGATTTCTGAAGCAGCAGGATTATGCCAACAATCTATTTCTTCGTTAAGGATGCAAAGAGCAAGAATACACCCTTTAATATGCATATAACACAGTACTTGACCAGGCAGAACTGTTTTTCCTTTTAAACAGGAAGGGAAAAGAAAAAGTAAGAAAAAAGGGGGAAATTGCAGAAAGGTCCTCTTGATTAAGAGCAGCTAGAAAATATGTTACACAGGATAAACTGTCAATGGTACACATCCTTGTTAGGTTTGCCTGTTTTTACTATTTTCCTCTGATGATGAAAAATAAATAAGGTAACACAAATTCTTTACTACTTTTTTTTTTTTTTTTAAGTATTCAGATAACCCCCCTTATCAATGTCACTTACATAGCTTGTGTCATAATTTAAACAGAAATTACAATATGTAAGATGGATGTCTAGTTTTCAATATAAATTTTATCCAGCTGCAAAAGGAAAGTAACTCATTATCAAGCAGCACACAGTAAGGCTCCCACTACTGAAGAAAATAAAGTTTTATGACAAGAGGGTCTCTCTTCCCTCTCCCTGTGAGTGAGAAAGTGAGTGCAAGAACAAGACAGAAAGGGAAGGCTCAGGAGTGCTGGGTGAATTATAGACTGCCTCTCAAGATTCACAGCTCTTCGTGGTAGGAGGTTAATATTCTCACATGTCATTAGGTCTGCTGGCTCTACTGATGGCTCATTGAATCAGGCAGCAAATTATTTCCTCATGCTGCAGAGGACACCACACTTCAAAGGGAAGGAGCCAGGGTCAAGACGGCTCTCCAGTTCGATTAATGAGTTGGGATCAGCAGAGGTTGCCTGTAGGTAAGAATGTGACTGAAGCTTTTGACAAAGCTGACTTTTTGAACAGGACTTGACCCAGGCCTCTTACTCCCCTCCCCACCAAATTTTATTTCCAACATTTGCCTCTAACTGACCTGCTCAGGCCTGTTGGGATAGTTTTGACCTCCTCAGTCTTTGTTACCAGACACAGGAGCTGTCTGCCTACATTTGATGTGTGTCCCCCTAAAGGCCACACCAGCTTATCCAGGATCATCAGAATACTCTAGGGCTGTACAGCAAAATAAGATAAAGTAGCTGAATTCATTTTTCTTTTTAATTTTTTCAAGAAATTTGTAAGAAGGGAGAAGGAGGAAAAGAACACTGAAAATATTGAAGCTGTCAATATTTAACAAAGATTTCTAAATGTTAACTGCAGGTAAGAATAATAAAAAAAACTGTTAAAAGCAAATATATGTTCCAGCTTACAGGGATTTGCTGACCAGGAAAAATCCCAGGTATCCTTAAGTTGATATGTATGAAATATTTTCATGCATATTTAAAGTACTGACATGAGATACATTTATTGCTTTTTTTTTTTTCCTTTTTTTTTTTTTTAACAATTTACTTCAACCACACACTTGTTTGAACAAAAATCAGTAATTCAGTTAATACCTGAAGCACTCAAAATTACTAAAATCACATCGGTGAAAACTGAAAAAAAAAAAAAAAAAAAAAAAAAAAATCAATTACACCAACGAAATTATTTGAATCACAAAACAACTTCTAATATTCTCTAGATGCTCCATTCATCAGCATTCTTAATGCATTAAAAATAATAATAATAATAAATACTAAGTTCACAGCATATTTTACAAGTTTATGATAAATTATCAGTCCAAAAAATGTCCACGAGTGGCAAAAAGGGTCACTGTTCACCATTTGAGGTTTAGACTGAATGTTAGAACAGGTGTTTGCACTGGAAAACTATGCTTCTGGCTTTGAAATTAGAAGACTACTATCATTAAATGCACTGATGGAACAAACAACAGTTCTTACAGACCTTAAAATAAAAAGTTGTGAGACTAACGCCTCAAAAAAGATCAAATCACTTACGTAATTTACTTAGGTAATTTAACTTCCAGTGCAGAGTTAACAATCTTTTAGTGATCTCCAAGTGTAATGCAAATTTTCATCTTTAATCTTCTCTGTTTCTTTTTGCATTCAAAGCATTATTTGTAACAGATTTCCTTACTGTAACTAGCACTTAAGCCCCAAAAGGTAGTAAACAGATTATTAGATCCATAAAACTTAGGATAAAAGCATAGAATATATGTGCATGACTGAACCAAATAAGAGTACCTAGAATCCTTTCAAGTAGACTACCTAACTGTTAAGCTGCACATCTTCCATACAGATGTGCCTTATTCTAAAGCACAAGTATACAAAAGCTAGTGACTGTTTTATCTTTTTCCTGATGTCTGTTCAAGGTACACTATTCCAGTGTTGCAAGCTTCCACTTGCCAAGCAATAAGAAGGGAAACATTTTCATGGGCCTGTTTAAACAAAATAACTTTGTTACAGGGTACATCATCTGTGTTAACATTATATCCTGTTTCATCTCTTTCTAGAAAGCAAGCAGCTTAACAGAGATCATTTGTGAAATTGCTGTATTTGTCTTATGTAATAGTTAGCAGGAAGGTATGAATCCCATTCAAATGAATAAGCCTAGCTGGGGTGGGATGAGTCTAGTCATTTTGACATTCTTGGAAAGAAAGAGAAAATAGTTTTTTTTAAGGACAACGAGTTGCTGCTCAGTAGATGCAAAACAAAAATAGAATCACTGGCAGTTTCCAAGTATGATCACCAAAGGTTCTGCTTTAAACTCCAAGGACCGTAAGTGAGCACTAAATCAGAACCGAGAATAGGACTGAGGAGATGCATTGCTGAAATATCTGGACCTGAAGCAGAACCTTCTGAATACCATTTCAGGAATCTGAGAAAAGACTGAGTGAGCAATTGGAAAGGTGCTAAGTATATCCTAAGATTGAGTTTTGTATCTATCCTTGTTTCCTCTCCTAACACTAAAACCTTGTGTTTAAGTCTCACCAATACGTTTGTTTTCCTCTCAGGCATATCTGGTGTTTGAGGGGAAGGTAGTACAATTTAACAGGGTACAGTGTTACTAGAGACGTAGCAAATCTAAATAAAGACAATAAGAACAAGGAGTCCTGTATCTAACTCAAGATGAATTTGAAGGCCCAGCTGCAAGGAGTACTGTTTTATACCAACTTGGACACAGTCCATCTGGGGAACTGTCGAGGCAATTATGGAGTTTGGGAAGGAACTTGTAAACTCATAAATCACTCTTGCAAAGAGCAGAAAGCAAGGAAACACTCCATGACTTTTGGGAATCATTACCACACACTGGACTCAATCAAACTCTGTTGTATGATTAGTGCTCAGGACTCTTTCTAGAACTTTTCGTGCAACTGGGCCTTATGGCAGTCTTGCAAAGATTTACATAAAAGTTCAAACTCAGAGATAATCATGTGCTTATATCTTTGTCTCATCTTAATTTTTTAATAATGCTTTAATATAAACTGATCATTAATTCTCTCTAGACAAGTTGTTGGAATTTTTTTGGTTTAGCACTTCAGTTAAACAGCAACTGTAATGTGCATTAAAACTGTTTACACAAGTAAGTGTTTACATCAGTAAACAGCAAAAGCACAGTCAAAACAATGAACGTTAGTTTATTTTTAACGTTCATTTTATTTTTTATTTTGATTATTTTCCCATTGTGCATACTAAGCAATATATTGAGTAGTATTTACACATTACTTCAGGAATGGGAGCATAAACTATTTAATAGTTAAGCAGATTTGGTCAAAACATCACACTAGAATTCAGCCTCTGAGAAGACAAAGATTGTCACTCTCTGTAATGTGAACAAATAACATTTCTTAGAAATGTACACAGTGGACAATCAACAATACTTTCAATCCATACGTCGTAAAGAGATAGGAACATGAACATCACAAAAAAATACGAGATTTCATCCTCTTGTCATTGTACTGGCATTGCATTGACACACATCAAGTATATTTAAAACTGAATCAAATAAATCATTGGCAGGGAAAGGCAGCAGGAAAGTCTTACAGTCCAAGAGAACAAACTAAAGAATCTAAGACAGGGTTTTTTAGATTTATTTTTCTCCTTCCCAAATCACTAAGATTGCAAAAAATCTGAATGGGAAAGTGCAATCCAGCAAAAGTACCACCTTTAAAAGGCACAGAACTGGATATTTGCTAGAAGGTGACAGGTGATCAAAACAGATTTTATGACTACACTGAGTTGTCACAGTTGCCTGTACTTGTATTCAAGCATGCTTCACACCAGAGAGCAATATAACATGTCCCACAATCACCTTACAGAGCATGGAGACCATCCTAAAATCTCCTGAAGCAGCAGAAGAACCAGCAGCACTTTGCTTGGGTCCTTCTGAGCAGCTTCACAGGGTGATGGAGTGCTTGGATAGAAAAGAGACATGCTGAAATAAGCTAGTGTTAACCATCTCTACTGCCTTGTAAGAGGTTCAAACCCAGGGTTAGTCGTTACTTTCCCATTCCAATGAAGAGACACAACATACTTAAAAGACAAGCAAAAGGAAGACAAAACTGAAATTTGAAATCCGCTTTCTTTCATGTTTTAATGTCATGCCAACATGTACTGAGACAATTGAGAAAGCAGAAGTGTTCATTCTAAATAACATTATTTTAAAATCAACAGCAGTTTCTGTCATATTAGAATAAAAATGAAGACTGTAAGAAACAGAAGCCAAAGGCTGAATTGCAGGCAGAATAGGCTAATGGCTGAGTATGAACTATTATATACATTATCAAGCAATTATCTAATTCCTATACACATCTAAGTTAACATATTTTGAATATAAAACAACATAAAACTCAAAGTCTATAGATAAAAGCAGTTTATTTCAAGCTTTAGTTGCTGAGTAAGTGCCAAGTAAAAAAAATTTTAATGTGACACAGAAGAGAGCCCTGGTTATTTATGTTGCCACTGTCTTCAGATTTTCAGTCCTATTGCCTATAAAAACAAACGCACAAGTGACTGCAACTTACTGTACTCGAATCCTCAGAGAGTAAGCAATAGTACAAATCAAATAAATAAATAAACAAACAACCTCTACCTTTTCTCAGCATATAGACACAATCTCTCTGCATGAATTGAATTGTAAACCTGATGCTACTTCGAAATGCATCTCCCTTTCCCTCAAAGGAACGGATGGCCTTGCCTTGCGGAAACACTGGAGATTCCTGAATTTATCCATTTGAAATCTACACTGTAGTCATCAGTATATCTTCAGACTAAGCCATATGCTCACTCTTTGCCCATGGAGGAATCCAATGACAATTAGATTTCTGAGGTGCACATAATTTGCTCAAGCTACAGAAATAAAGATGCAGAAATTTACCTCACACATGCTAATGTGAACATAGCCAGAGTGTTCTGAAAGAAAACAGAGAAGTGCAGCATCAGAGCTCACATGCGTGTAAACTCATTTTTACTGACGCAATTGGGCAGCTTGTTTAAAAAACAGCAACAACAAAACACAAAATAAATAAAAGCAGTGAGTTTCAGTCCTCAGATTCCTGTACCTCCAAGACATCACAGGGGACACCAATCACCAGTACCTCCCTGTTTGCAGAGACCACATCAAAGCACCTTGGCTGCCCAAAGCCTGGTACACAGGAACTTCAGGCATCTAGGAAAAATGGCTAAGTAAAGGCTTGGACTTCAGGCATTAAAAGAAATAAATTGACAGGATTTTGTCTGGAAACCTTGTCTTGTCCTTACTAAAGGTTAAAATAAACTTAATTTTTGTTAAAATTAAAGCAAAAATTAAATCATCTTATTATGTAATTGGAACTAGGCCTCGGGCACTTGCAGTAAAGAAGGGATTAAGGCCCGCACCACCTGGGTTGTCATTCTCATGGGCCCCATTACCACCCCCTTATTCGTTTTTATAGCCAACAGATTAAAATGCGAGCGCCGCAATCTTTGATCTTTCACTTGCTGACACAAATCCTTTCAAGCCTCCAACGTTTTCTGCTGAGGTAATTAGTACTAATTAAAAGGTTTCCAACAGCCTTTGCTCTACTTTTTTCCTCCAAAGAAATTGCTTTTACAAGTGCCTTCCATCTTTGAAATGTATGCATCGTTCACTTTCTTCTTTATCTGACTCCCAGAGATCAAGTAGATTAGTGACTCCATTATTCCCCAAGACAAAGCCAAACAACAGGTTTTTACTATCTCCCTGACCTGTTGAGGTGCAGGGTTTATATTCAAAAACAAGTGCCTCTGCTTGTATTAAAAGACAGTCCAATTATGCACGATCGGACACAATGCGGGGGTTTCTACATTTAAGAATGGACTTCATTTAAAGATGTAGTGTTTTCTCAGAAGAGGGAGAGGCAACCGTTCACTAATCAAACTGACAACTTGTAGGACTAATAAGAGCTCTTGCTTTGTTTTCTTTTCTTTTTCAGTGTTTGTGTATTGGACAAGATACAAATAATTTCTTTCTCATCCCCCCTTCTCCCACCCTTCCCTCCTCTTTCTTACCTGATTTTAATCATTCATTTACATTTGCTACTTTAAAAATATAGTTTAGGGAGTACTTCCTTTAAAGATTTCAAAAGCACAGGAAGTCCTGTCTGAAGAAGTTTTGCTACTATAATTAAATAATGTGTCCTGTTACAGGCTGGAAAAACAATTACAGAGATTAAAACATGGTTTTATAGTATGTCTGAAGTACTAATGAAAGTCCAAGATTTAAAAAAACTCAAAAGCAGCAGCAAAAAGGAACAATGCCTTGCACTGAGAAAAGGCTATGTTTTGAATTTACAGGTTTTCGAATGATCGTTCAATCAACATGGGCACTATACGGATCATTTTTCTTTATGAAAACCTGGAAGCTTTATGCCTGCTGTGATAAAAATAAATTACACTTCTTCCAGCAAAAGTGCTATTCAAAAAAGAGGACAGTTCTCAAGCTCTTAAAGTTCTCACTTCCTATTGAAAATGACAGCAGTTCTCTCTCATGCTGTAGTATCTCTGGCACAATAGATCAGAAATCATACACAGAGCCACAAGAGGCTATCTAAGTTATCATTAAATGCACAGGGGTCTATTCTCCTCTCGTGATGCAAGCACAAGGCTCCTGCTGGCACTAATGGGAGCTGCACATGCATATCAAGGATAGAAACAAACTGACAGAGCCTCAACTTTTCTTACCTAAAGTAAGTTAGAAAAGTTTTTAAATAGCCAGAAAGGTAAGTCAATAAATTGTCTCCTAATCATGCCAGTTCTTCTACTTCACTTTCACAAGTATTCTGCTATGGTAGTAATTTCTTTTTGTGTAACTTTCCGCAAGGGGATCTAAAAGCCCTACAATCTCATCAATTCAGTTCTATTATGCCCCTGTGAAGTAAGTTTCATCTGACATATCTTGCCCAAGGTCGTATGGAAATTACATGGCAGGGCCAGAAATTGCACACATTGGTATCCTGGTAGTTCCCTGTTTTAACCAGCAGGCCATACTCCTCCTCTATGCATGCACAATATCCAGCAGTCCTAGAAGCAGAAACTTGGATAATTCTTTCAGGCATGGAAATGCCGTAATATAAGTCTATCAAATAATTTTGTATAGATTCAAAACTCTACATGAAGAAAACAAAAAGCAACCAAGCAAACAAACAAAACCCTACAACAGTTTGTTGTATTAGTTTCAGAATCATCTAATGTGATTGTTCCACTCTTCTCATCTTAGTGCATGGTCACCATTGTCTTAAAACAGGTAAGTCCAAACTACAGCCCTAGATGCTATTAATGCTCACCTACTTTTAACATTATTATATGATTTTCAGTGACATTTCCCATGATTTGACTGTACGCAGCTCAAGCACAGACTGAGTAAGAGACAATGGAATGCTGTGGAGGAGAGGGTACAGTACACGGCTAACTCCACTACACGGGCCCACCAGACACACTCATTTGAAGCAAAACTCATGTGCATTACACATTGAATGCACTTGTGCCACTTGGCGAGTAAAATGCCATGATTACTAACAACAAGACCTACCTACACTTTCATGCTTTTGAAGACATATTTTTTGTTATTAAGCAGACATACAATGTTTCAACAGTAAATAAATAAATAAAAAGTTTTGCTGCTTATGTACATTAGCTACAATACTTTTTTAATGTGGGCCCTCTTCATTCAGTGCAGCCTAGCCAAACCAAAATGTTGGATACCTATTGCTTAAAACATCAGGCTATTCGTCCTGAAATAACATGAGTTAAGGGAATTCCATACCATGGTTCCCAAGCACACACAGGTAAAACACATCATGTGGAGCCCTTTGCCCAATCTGGGCAGTTGTATAAGTCAGGAAAACACATTCATGTAGTCTCTTCCAGCAGAGAAGCCTTTAGAAACAGCACAGCTATTTCTACATTCAATATATCTTAATACAGGTTTTCATGTTTAGCAAATATTAAATTCTTATATTACAATTACTTTACAAATTCTTAAATTTATAAGAAATTGAAATTTGGACCAAACCACAGGGGAAAATTGTATCTAATAAAACAGCAGTGATTATACGTGTTTATATGTATATTTCCATACCCCATAACAACATTTTACATAATTACAGAGAAGGTGATGTTAATTGATAGAATTTGATAGAAACAACTTGCCATATTCTCACCTAGTATCAAAATAACTAGTGACTTTAAGGCAAGATCAACATTACCAACAGAATCATGAGAGAGTGTTTGGGCCCCTTATCTTATTAAATTAGTATTCTATGAGGGATGAGATTTCACTTGAAAAGGAAAAAAATAATAATGATCTAAGAGAAGATAGCTATACAGAAGGGAGAGCAATCTTTAACAGAGTCAAAGTTGGAGAATCACCACAGTGTACAAAATAATTAGACTACCATTAAAATTATAAGTTCCAAATTTTTCATTCGAGCTTTTCTTGTTTATTCTTAGTTTTGCATGTGCAAACTACTTCCCTGTTCATCACTGATACCTTTTTTTCAATAGATGAAATTTTCTCATAAGCAAAAAAATTAGAGATGAAACTTTATGGAAAAGAAAATCCATAATCATGAAGCTCACAATAAAATGACATGCTGGCAGCACAGGAGGCAATGTTAACATACATATTATAGCAAAAGAAGAAATATGAATGCCATGTGTAATGCTTAAGAGTCTGAGGAAATGAAGCTATCTCAATATTTACTAAATAGATCAAAAAAGTAAAATGAAAACATTTGATAGATTTCTTGGTGAGTAAAAGTTTTGGCTACCTTACAAGTTTTTTAGATAATCGGGAATGCATTTAGATCCCAAGGCATCAGATAAACAAGGAAAAAGGACAAAGAATATTACTGTCTTCCTTAGGTATTCAGTTGTGACTCTTTCCAGACTGTAAACAGTTGCTGGGGCCTTTGGTTTCATTATTCATCTATCATACATGAGGATTCTTTCAACAGATATGAGGAGGATGGGAGGAAAAGCCTTCCCACATAAGGTATATCAAACTAGTTTTTGGTACCCGTAAAATCTTTAGTGTTTATGGAGATGGTGGTGTGAGGGGAGAATACATTATATACATCGCACCATAAGTCTTCTACCTTGTTCTCCCCCACCCCAAAGGGTAAAAAAAAATGTATTTATCTTAACCCTTAAATCTTCCCTGACACCTGAGTACACCGTGCATGTGATGAAAACCAGTAAGGAAACATTTCAATTTGAAGTTTCCAAGGGGTAATTATAAACAAGAGGGAGAGAAAAATATTTTTGAAATTATGAAAAATACCTTGACAGTGACTCCCTTAGACTCACATTTAGCCCTTGAAAAATATTCTGCCAAAGGGTGCATTTTGACAGGGAAAAGATGAAGAGTAGAGAGAAGAGGCAGCAGTCTGTCATAATTGATGACACTGCAATGCAAGTTGAAGTCAAGACTGAATATTTACAAAACTCATTCATGGTGAGATTTTTAAAGGGAAAAAAAAAAGCTAACAAACAGACACACACGGACGCTACCTTCTGAAAACACAGTGGGACTACAGCAGCCAAGATTAATACAACACAATCAATATAACTACATCACACATACAAAATAATTCAAGAGTCTTTGTCATAATTCAGTATTGTATGAGTTTTAACATAAGATGAAAAGGCTAGAAGTTTTTTTATTATTATTTTTCTTTTTTTTTTCTTTTTTCTTTTTCATTTTGGTAGGAATCTGTAAGGCTTTGTTTGGAGATGTATACTTTTTAGCTGAGCTGAGGTTACAATTGAATTTCAATGCTAGAAATTTTTGCCACAAATTATTGATTTAAACAAAGCTCAGAAAACTAATTTCCAATTTTACAGTGTCATGATAATTAAGCCAATACAAATACAGACTGACACAATCTTAAATTCCTCTTCTTTGTTTTTACTGTCTGACCTCACCACTTGTCCTCTGCTGCACACTGATTCTCATGAAGCCTCATGGTTAAGCACTTCAAGGATACAATCTACTCAAAACTGCCATGGAAGGGAAGGTAGGAAGCAGGAGAAGTGAAGCAAGCTTAAGTGCCAAGTGTTAGTGGCTAGTTGCTAGTGAAGAGCGATGGACAAAGTGAACACCTGTTTTGTAGCCTTGGTC